>NW_027263361.1:0-70463 GCF_902827115.2 Pseudochaenichthys georgianus
TTCCAAAGTCAAATTCAAGCACTTTTCAAGGTGCATTTTCCAGCTTTTCAAGCATCTTACAGCTGTTGTAAATTACATATTTATATACACATACTCAAATGATTATTTCCCTACCTCACATTAAATCAGATGTTCTTTATGCTATAAACAACCAAATGTGTGTTTCGTGATAGCATTCTACACGAGGATGAAGTTTATTATTTCAAAATTAGTGATCTGTACGTAGACTGGGCCTCCCATATAACCTGTCTGAGCCAATATAAAACAATCAGCCAAATAACTTTTCAATACATTATTGATTAATTGTTGAGGTACTTTTAGGTTGGCAGTAAACATAAGTCAATGGTAAATGGTGTACTTTTCCTCCACTACATGTATTAATCCCTTTAGTTACTTCACAGATGTGGATGAATGATGTGAAATCTAACCAAGTGTTAAATCAGACTTTAGTTCCACCTGGAGTAAATCCACCAGCTACCCTGCAGTCTACAAAGTCATTCAGACTAGCTGCACCTTCACCAGCTTTGAGAACACTTTCATGATCAATCATTATAAAATATATATATATTATTCTGACATGGACCAATCTGTACAACGACTACTTTTACTGTCGCTACTTTCACTATATTTAGATGAGAATACCTTTGCTTTTACTTGAGGAATATTTTGAATGCAGGACTTTCACTGTAACAGAGTATTCCTACACTTTGGTACTTCTACTGTTACTCAAGTACAAGACCTGAGTACTTCTACTTTTACTAAGTACAAGATCTGAGTACTTATAATTTCACTACAAGATCTGAGTACTTGTACTTTTACTCAAGTACAATATCTGAGTACTTATTTCACCTCTGGCAGTGTATTTGCCTGAATTGTAGCCATAAAATCACAGAGCTGCATAAAAATAGACTCACAATGGTAACAAGTGGAAAATAATATTTACAAATGTGTCCAATGACTTTAGGTAATGTTGACTACTCAAGACACCTGACTTATACATCTTCAAAGGAAGACTGTGTTCATTCTACAATTACATGGGATTAAAGCTAAATGTAGTTTTACTTGTATAATACTTCAATTTTATATAAAAGACAGTTTGTTTTCATCTGTTTTCAAATAAACAAAGTCTTGGCTTTCAAAATATTAAACTTGTTTCGGCAAATTCAGATGATAATTACAAGCAGAGAACGGACTAATGTAACGTCACAGCAAGCATAACAACAGCCGGTGTTTCTTGTGAGTGTTTCCCCGGTACACAAACGCAAAAATACACAAACACACTCGCGAGCTTCCCCCAGTAATACAAACGAAAATGTGTCTTCGGGTCAATGTGACTGATTTCGATAGAGCAAGTCACATTTGGTTTAGGCACGAAACATACTACCAGTAGAAATACATTGCTTTTAAAATCGCTCTGTATCGAATCAATAGATTATATTTCGTGACTATAACACGAAATGCCGTGAGTGCTTCATCCGCTTCATCCTCTGAACACCACAGGATGGCGACTGACATAACATAGGTACGCTCCTCTGAAATGATTATCCCCTGCAATTATTATTATCCCTCATGGAGTTCGCTATTCAGCTCGCTAACGTTAGCTTAAACAAACGTAACATGCAACGTTAGCCTAATCTAAAATGCTCTACTACGGCATACCTTTCATGTGGCTCGTCAGCGCAGACTCTCGCATCGTTATTTTTGCAAACTTTGCAGGAGGCTACTCGTGGGCTTGACCCTCGTCTTAGCCATGGCTTGTATTTGTCTTCTGCTAGCCAACGCTCGTTGAAACTGCAACCTCCTGGCACACAGTCACCTATCACTCTCATCAGAATGCCCAGGTCACACGTAACACAAACACTTGCAGGTCACGCGCATAGCACGCAAGCACCCTTACGAACCCTGCCCTCCGGTATCATTCGATTGCACTACCCTAATTAGTAATTTGGGACAAAAATATCCGCTGCCAAAAACTTTGATAAAAACATATTAAAAATTGTTGAGCACTCATTGTTACTTACTCAGATTGTTCACAGGTCTCGGAGATGTAAGTCTGGGGCTGGGCTAGAATATAAAGACATGTTGTGAATACATCTATTACAAATCATTCCAATGTCATACTTCACGTTGCTTTAATAACTAATATTAGTTAGTAATTATTAATCATGTAGTATGCTCTAGTCTAGAGCGCTTTGCAGCAACACGTTGGCTTGCTAACAAAAACAACTAACAGGCAAACTACGATAGAAAGTGCATGGAAAGTAGTAACATTAGCTTCAGACGCTACATATGTGCTAATTCCTTCGACCACGCAAAACTGCTAGTCGTTTTCGTTAAATTGTCATGTTGTGCAGCTGTGCCTAATAGATATAGCCGTCAACAGTATTACTGAATAGTTATCAACTCTTCCCTAACCCACAGGCGAACTCATTAGCATTTCAATAGAAACCCTACTAGCATTGACGCTAAATATACATGCTAATGACCCGCTAGGTAAAACACACCCAATAGCATGATGCTAGCGGTTTGTTCATCCACCACGTGCCTAGGTTAGCATGACTAATAGCTGAGAACTGTATCACCGTAGCTAACTCATTGGTTGATTGTTTTTCATACTTACCAAGCGGATGATAATGCATGCAACATATTAGTTGTGGAATCAAGGCTAAGTCAAGATGGAGGTTATCAGGTTAAGCTCACCACAAATGCGACGTCTCCTCAAGTCCTCATCAGCGCCGGAAAAGACTGCGCGTAATACAACATCGCACACAAGGCGATCTCTCCCGGAAGGTCATGGTCAAGTCCCTCCCTTTCCGGTGGAGCTCACGGACCTTATTTCGGAAAATTATGTATTGAAGTCAATGGAGAGAGAAAAGTTATCTTTCGATCCCGTTTGAATTGTGCCACGAATTACACATATGATGTTTGTCAATTTAAAAAAAAAAAATGTGTCTTAAAACTGTGAAGTAACACATTTTTTGAAACCGCTCAATGAACTACATCTCCCGTCTCGCACAAACACCAAGACGACCGTCACGTTGGCACATTTCACTTCTTTCTTTCAGAATGAGGCGAAAAGTATTAAACGAGGTGAAAATCACTACAAGTCTGGGCATCTTGAGAGCTGTACATACACAAAAGGGGAGTTAGTCGATTCCGTTTAGAGCCAGCATGCGGGATCGGGATTCTGGGATTTGTAGTCTTTCTAGTTACGTATTTTTCATAGTCTTATATTTCAACAGTTTTACGACAAACTGTGACTTTTTTGACATGGAAATGATTTTTTTTAATTGACAAACATCATATGTGTAATTCGTGCACAATTCTAACGGGATCAAAAGATAATCTTTCTCTCTCCATTGACTTCAATACATCATTTTTCAGAAATAAGGTCCCATGAGCTCCACCAGAAAGGGAGGGACTTCGCCACTCTATTCTTACCACAATTAAGATTACAGTGTGTAAAAAGTAGATATATCAAATGAATCAATCAAATGAAATATAAAAAGTAAAAAATAAATGGTATCTAAACATATTAACCTTTCTGTCGTGTCGGGTCAAATCTTACCGATTTCCCTACTTTCATCAATCATAATTATTGTGTTTTACATTTGATTCTCTCAAGGCCTTATGATATCCTCCACACTATGGCATTTTGCACCTATTCATGTAAACCAGTAGTCTGAGACTATATGTTTACAGCTCAAAAGGAGTTAAATAAAATGTGGTCATGATCAATGGTTTTTGTGTTATTGTAAGAGCAGTTAAAACAGGCCGGCCAAATTTGACCGGGAGTACCAAAGTAAGAGGGGAGAAATGAACACGACACAAAGGTTAAATAAAAAATAGCATCAAAAAGCCACTACATCTTAATCAGGGGCTACAGAAAATTGTTCTTTGTAGTGATGTCATGTCACGTGCGCATGTTGCTCAGCTTTTTTCCCAAAAACATTTGTGCATTTCAAGGTAATGTCACCCGCAACCTTAATGAGCAAATAAAAGTCTTTTAGACAAAATAATGTTGTAACTTGTATGGAATTGTTGGCAATGAGTGTTGCTGAAGGCCAGACCCTAAACCTACCTAACACTGCTATGACAATAAAGGGAAATGTAATTGAATTATTTATACACACACACCACACACACACACACACACCCACAACACACACACACACGCACACACACACGCACACAGCACACGCACACGCACACGCACACACACACACACTAATGAAACAGACACATACAACCTGTTTTACTTAGTATACAATGTTTGTGATAAAACTAGGTGTAAGTATGTTTTTATATATAAATAAATACATAACATGTGTATATTATATACATTACAACATTATGTGTGTACACCAGGCATAGACTGTATATATAAAGTGTACACTGTTGACAGTTGGCAGTTGGCCACCGCGCTGCACTGTGGGATATGCTACATCTGAATTTTGAAATTAAGCGCGAACGGAGTAACGGACCGGTAACAGAGAGGAAGCTGACATTAACTGCATCAGTCTGCCATGACCGGAATAAGGAGCACATCTCAGGTATGTGGCATATTTTATGAATGTATGGATATCGAGTATAAAAAGGACTCTCAGCAAGCTCAAATACAATTCATTTCATTTCATTTCAAACCTTTATTTATACAGATAATCCCATTGAGATCATTGATCTCTTTTCCAAGGGAGACCTGCTCAAGTAGTTCCACATGAAACATAAAAACATAAACAGAACAACAAAAGGACATCATACAGCATCATTTACATAATTATCCACATAAACAGGTACCAATAGCTTCTGATTGACTAGCATCCAACCCAGCTTTAAAAACATTTAGTGGCACCAGATTGTTCAGTTTCCATTTAATTTGCAGACTATTCCAAGACAGAGGAGCTGCGCATCTAAAAGCTGTCTTCCCTAAGACAGTCCTAGCAGTTGGCACATTTAATAAAACCACAGCATTCGATCTCAGGCAGTAGCCACTTACAATTCTCCGTGAGATCAGGGAGCAGATATAAGATGGAAGTTTCCCTAACATGGCTTTGTATATAAAATGTACCAGTGACTGAGCCTCCGTACAGTTAGTGAAAGCAAACCAGCCCTTGCATACAGGGTACAGTGATGGGTTAATGCTTTACAGTCTGTCACACATCTCAGTGCACTGTGATACGCAGCATCTAACTTGACCAGGCAATGGGCAGGTGCATTCATATAGACCAGATCCCCATAGTCCAGCACAGGTCAAAGGTCACAGTGACTAGCCTTTTCCTGGCCTCAAGCGAGAAACAGGACTTGTTCCTGTAGAACAGGGGTCGGCAACAGGCGGACCGCGGTCCGGATCCGACCTATACGGACCCGGACCTATAATCAATACATTAATAGCAATTTTAACGGGACGATTCTATTTTAACCACCGCCGACAGGGGGGCGAAAGAGATGAGTGAGCGATACAGGGAGAGAAACACAGAAGAAGAGACGAGAGCGCAGCAGAGAGAATAGAGATGGCAAATCCGGATCCTTTGACGGACTCAGGGTCTTCTGAGTCAGTCATTGAAGAGATCCGGATCATACGAGTCATATGAGTCAGCATCACCAAGAGCGTAGAAATCCTACCGGTGAAACCGAAAACGTGTTGCATTTCACGAGCATATTAAACTGACGTTACATTAATCTCCGCTACACAGTGTCTTTTGCTTTAATAAAAAATGTTGATCACAAACAAAAAGGGTCATTTTGCAATTTTGCAAATCTCAGTCTGCTGTTGACTCGTGCATGACGACGAGTCTGCTGGATCTCTGGATCTGCTGCTACGGTTACGGCCCGTACACACTACAGGCGTCAAAAAAGGCTTCCAACGCTTCGCCCATTCATTTGAATGGGGTGACGTAGGATATTTTCAAAATTCGCCGAACTGCATTGTGGGTAGCATGGCAAGGCGTTGCAAGCCTCGCGAGCGTCTATCGGCGTCAAAAGTTCAACAATGTTCAACTTTTGAGGCTCGAGGCTTGCTCGAAGCTGGCGTCAGCCAATCAAATCCCGTTTTTGAATTCCCGTCATTACAAGCGCTAGCCAATCAAACCGCGTGTATGCAGGTCTCGACTATTTTCCTTATGTCAGAAAATGGAGGACAAATTAATCATTTCCGTGGCAAATGTCCCAGTCTTGTATGACTGTACTCTGTTCACCTACCGGGACCTAAACCGGAGGAACCAGGCATGGCGGGAGGTGGCAGAGACAGTTGGTGAAACTGGTAGGTTTTCAACTGTTTGGAGAGTTTATATCCAGTTTACTTCGTTTTAGCATTGAACAGACAGCTAGTAATGTAGCATAATAACATATTGTGGTGACCACCTTCGATCGCCTCCGACTCCCATATCTCTCGGCACTACAATATCATATATATTAATAAAAAATTATTATAAGTATAAGCATAATATATAACATAACATATAATACATGCACAGCTATCAAGCATAGACAGTATATTTAGCCAGCATGGAATGTAGCATAAAAATAGCATTCATTAATGGAGGAATAATTTAGTAAATTAACAAAATTCACTTTATTATTTATTAACTTTATTATTTCATTTCATTAGAGAACGTCTGCAAGAAAAGATGAAAGAAGTCTGCTGTCTGCTGTGACCAATGGCCCAGCCAACCCCACCAGTGGTGGAGGAGGATGAGGACTTTCAATTCTTCAAGAGCCTCTTGCCCACCATGAGGCAGATGATAAAGGCACAGAGGGCAAGAGTCCGCCTCGGGGTACACCAGCTCATTTTTGAGGTGGACCAGGAGAACAATGTATAATTTTATAATTTTTTCACACATACTGATCCACATTACATTTTTTTACACTCATCACACACACTTCACTCAAATTCACCAAATAAAACATTATTTCAAGTATGTTATGGCTATACCGTGTCTTCACTTGTTCATGTGGTTTGTCAGTTGCAACATACCAGAAGCTTCATGTATGTTGGAATATATAATGTGCTTTCTTCTGTAATTGGTCATGTGAAAACATATTGAAATTATGAGTGGTTTATCAGTAAAAAACAGGGCTGAAGGAAAAAGGTTGTTAGTCAAGTCATAATATAATAATATCAATTCAAGAAAACATGTTTATTAGCAATGTTTGATTTTAAAATGGCTCATTTGGAATATTTGCTCTTTAAAGAAAATGGGTAGCTCTTAAAAGAGCTTTTGGTTTGGAGGAGCCATGGTGACCCTACACCACGTTCTGCTGCCATGACACTGCACCCTCCTCATTCAATAGGAGCAGAAGGTCTCCCGCAGTTGGATGGATCGGCGTGTGGCGTTGTTTGAGCCCATCATAGGTGCATCGCGCAGGGTTGGAGCTTCATCACTCGACTTTGCGACGACAGGTGTGCATGATGACCTTCCTATTGTCTTCCTGCGGAGGACGTTGTGCAACACACAGGTGGCCTTCACACACAACTCTGTTACCTCCGGGCTGGTGGTGATGACACGCCGGAACATTCTCCACTGGGATGAGAGGATGCCAAACGCACATTCAACCACCAACCTGGCCGAGGCGGTAGTTGAACAGCCTCCTGTGAGCTGACGTCCAGGGAACGGACGCAGCAGGTTGTCCAGCAGCGGAAAAGCCTCATCCCCAACGAAGACACGGGGGAGAAGGCCCAGCCGCTCTGCTCCTGGGATGACGGTGTCAGGCGGTAGCTGCAGACTGCCACCTCGGAGGCTCTCTCCAAATGCAGAATTCCGCAGGCTTCCACCGTCGCTGCTCCTTCCAAAACCTCCGACATCCACTACCCTGAAGAGGTACTGGGCGTCCACGACAGCCAGCAGTACCAAGGAGTGGGTGGACTTTGCCGGAGCCTGGATCACCACGTGCTTCCCATCAATGGCACCAACGCAATTTGGAAAGTTCCAGCGCTCCTGAAACCCAGCAGCGATGGCTCTCCAGTCCTCCGTCTGTGGTACCGGCATGGTCTCCTCGACCAGCGCGGTCCAGGTGGCACCCGCAACCTCCTTGACGATGACAGCCACTGTTGTATGCCCGACCCGATAGCTGAATGCTATGGTTCTGTACGAGTCACCGGTTGCTAGGTACCTGAGAAAAAAGTAATATACATGATTTAAAAAAAATAAAAAGTTATACGCCACGCAGACACACACACCACAGACACACACACACCAACATACCACAGACACACACACACACCAACATACCACAGACACACACACCAACATACCACAGACACACAATTACACCACAGGCAGACACATACACACCACAGACACACCAACATACCACAGACACACAATTACACCACAGGCAGACACATACACACCACATACACACAATTACACCACAGGCAGACACACACACACACACATCACAGACAGACACACACACAGACATACCACAGACACACACACCAACATACCACAGACACACAATTACACCACAGGCGGACACACACACAACGCAGACACACAAACATACCACAGACACATCACAGACACACAATTACACCACAGGCAGACACACACACCGCAGACACACACACACCACAGACACACAATTACACCACAGGCAGACACACACACACATCACAGACACACCAACATACCACAGACACACCAACATACCACAGACACACAATTACACCACACACACCCACAGACACACAATTACACCACACACACACACACACACACACACACACACACACACACACACACACACACACACACACACACACACACACACACACACACACACACGTTTACCTAGCTATCTTAATTAATGTCATTCATCTGAACTAAATCACAGACTTCATTCATCCATTGCATGCATTCTCTCTCTTTATATACAGAGTCATATTAAAGAAGTAGAAATACACAAAACGTACCGTAGGCAGATGGCGAGTCGCAGATGTGCTGAAACAGTACACCATCCAGGCGGATCTCTTGGACAAGAACGTGGTATTCTCCCCGTTGCAGACGTTTTCTGAGTATCGGATGTACCCAACAGCGACGCACTATACGTGGCCTCCCGCGAGACATTGAATAAACCAACGCTACCGTTGCTACAAAACCGGCATCCATTTTGGCAATAGTAAAGAAGAGCCGGGCTTTTTTTTGCTTTGTATGCCGGGGGCGGGCGGGAGATTCCTGATTGGTTGTTGGTCGCCTTGGGCGCGAGAAAGCGCCAAGCCTCGGACACGCCCAGCTTCAAGCTTTTCTGACGCCTGTAGTGTGTACGGGCCGTTACGGCTCTGAGTCCGCACGAGTCTGCTGTGTGTTGCACAGTGAGTCAGGATTTGCGAATCTGAGTCTGTGAAGTTCCGCTGACTAACTCGTAGGCTACTGGTCTCTCTCGGTCATTGTCCTGGATTCACGGATCCCACGATTTTGATTAAGTCCATTATGTATCCGGCTCTAAATGAAGTTTCAGTATAGACTTCTAACAAAATTGTCATGTTGTGCAACAGTCTCCTGCGTGTAATAGCTGCATTTCCAATAAGGATCTTACTTGACAAAACGTTTATTTTGAACATAGCACACAAAAAGAAACAAACAATGACAAATAATAGAAAATTGCAAAACAGTTAGAATATATATAATGTCTTAATTATACAATTATTATTACAAATGTCTAATATCTTTTAATACATTTAAAAATTAAGACTTTGTGTGAACACAGTTCAACAAAGCAAAAATATATATTATTTTTTAAGTAAGGTTACCGATGAAAAACAATGAAGAACTCTGTGTTAGAGGAATGTATTATTGGCCATAAGACTGTTAAACACCTGAACTTTGAAACAACATCCATAACATTAATCTGGCTGCTACTTAGAAATGATTTATCTAATCATATTCCAATAACTTGTATATAGAATCTTATTGAATTATTTCACTTTTTACTATTTTTGTTTTTGTATTTACTTGCACTATTTTCTTCTGTGTATCTGTTTTATTGTGTTGCACTGTTTGAGGCGCCTGGGACCTAAGATTTCCATCGTCATAACTACACTGTAGCCATAGGCGGCGCGTGAGGCTCAGGTTTGGGAAGGCTAAATCACTTTTTTTTACCTGACGCTGCCCGCCTCCGGCGTCTATAGAAAAGAGATCAACTCACCAATCAGAGCTCAGTGTGCGGAGTTTAAATCTATCAAGTCATATTACAGGATAAAGGAAATACAGTTTAAACTGCTGTATGCAGAGAAGACGCCGACGTGTCACACTTATCATTCATATCACATTCAATCAGATCATCGATCATATAATATCATAATTAGGGCTGTCAGTCGATTAAAATATTTAATCGCGATTAATCGCATGATTGTCCATAGTTAATCGCGAATAATCGCAAATTAATCGCACATTTTTTATCTGTTCTAAATGTACCATAGAGGAATATTTTTCAAGTTTTTAATACTCTTATCAACATATGAGTGGACAAATATGCTTTATGCTAATGTTTATTATCATTTGAACAATGACAAATATTCTCATGAATATTAAACACAACAACCTCTGAACATTACAAATATTCGCCTCAATTCAACCTGTGTGTGTGTGTGTGTGTGTGTGTGTGTGTGTGTGTGTGTGTGTGTGTGTGTGTGTGTGTGTGTGTGTGTGTGTGTGTGTGTGTGTGTGTGTGTGTGTGTGTGTGTGTGTGTGAGTGAGAGAGAGAGAGAGTGTGAGAGAGAGTGTGAGAGAGAGTGTGATCGTTGGAACTATGTGCAACTCAAGGCATATGCTCGAACGGGAGCTGCCTGGACGCTGCAATCATGTTGCTGCAATCATGAGTGTGCTGACTTCTCGTACAATGTCCCGCTGTCTGCTTCCTGCATCAAGTCAAGTGCTCGGTGCAGTTGTGTGGATAGAGCGCTCCTCTGTTTTCATTTAAACAGCTCCTTATATCCGTTAGCGCAGCTAGCTAGCACCAGATGCTAACAACAACAATAGCCGCGTTCACACTGCGGTACGGTAATGCACGTAAGGTCTCTCTCTCGCTCGCTCGGGCCACACACACCCTCCCGGTCCTCCCGATGGCCAGTCGGTGCCTGCCGGTGAGCGTGGAAGTGTGGTCTGCCACAAGCGGGCGGCAGGAGCGGGGCTGTCAGCATCAGCTTGTAGATGGTATTTTAAACTCGATGCGCTCTGAAACTACGGGGCGGCCGAGGACAAAAAATACACATGCGTTAATCGCGTTAAAATAATTAGTGGCGTTAATTTTTTTTTGCGTTAACTTGACAGCCCTAATCATAATATAGCCAGATATTATCTCCTTATTCTGAGCCCGTATCTGGCCGTGCAACACTCAGTGTCCACATACTGTATGCAGAAAGCTTATTTTAAGCAACGCATTAAGTTGATGAAACACTCAACTCAAATGTAATTAAAGTCAGATCCACTCGTGTCTTAGATGGGGCAGTGATATCATAAACCTGTATTCACCTTGCAGGTGGCTTGTATCCTGGATTATATGTTTAAATCATGGATGTTTAAAGTTCAGGCGGCGGAGCTCAAGTCTAGTTTCTCCACCTGGAGATATTCTCACTATTTCACTTTTGTCGAGCACAAGAAAAGAACGTTTTAGTTCAATGTAATTGTGTCCTGGCGGGTCAAAGAGCATATCTACTGCCCAAACCAGTCGTTCAAATCTCTTAAAAACATCTGCAGAAACAACATGCTGGGACGAAGCTAGTAGCTAAGACCACGAGACTCAGCCGACGCCACTCACACCTGCACCTAAAAAACTTTTTCCAACTACCTGGAGAAAGAATATACAAAAATGTAAAGCCAGCTAATATCGATGCTATCCAGATTGCATATAATGCATGTCAAGTTGATCAACAGATTGTATTATTCTCCAATGCAATAACAGTACTGAAATGAAGGCTATAAGGGCATTAATATAATGGGAGCCCTTTTTTTAAGTAACTAAAACGTTACTTTTCACAGTAACGCATTGCTTTTTGGTGTAAGTAATCAGTAAAGTAACTGAGTTACTTTTTAAATGAAGTAACTAGTAATGGTAACTAGTTACTGGTTTCCAGTAACTAGCACAACACTGCTTTTCATTAATGAAGTATGACGCTGCGCTGTCAGTACACTTTTCCCTGTTTGTGATTGGTTAAATGTTGCTAACCCCGCCCCTTTCACATGAACGTGCTCTCAGCTGGTGAGAGAAGCCCTGGCTTGATTTACCGAGTTGATATTAACCAGCGTCGAGATCTCGTTTGTTGGGTTTAGTTTAGATAACTCAAACATATCCAGGGTTTGAACTGGCTTCGTAGTACAGGGCACAGGTGGCTGCATAGCAGTGCTAATGTCAAAGACACAAACATTATATTTTTATTTTACCAGGATGCAGTGACACAAATATTTGGGAAGGCTTAGCCTACAGCACCCGCCGCCCCTGACTGTAGCTATGTTCGTATGACCAATAAAAGCCTTGAACCTTCATGTATGTAGGTACTGTCAAACAAGAACAAACTAATATCATATGCTAACTGTCATCTCTTTTTTATTTTTGTTTCAGCGTCACCTGTCCCCAGAGGAGTTCCTCCAAGTGTTCGGCATGACTGTGGAGGATTTGGACCGGCTGGCTCTGTGGAAGAAAAATGATCTCAAGAAACAGGCCCGACTGTTTTAACAACATATGGACGTATGTTAAATACTGCCATAACTAGAGCGAGAGACTTTAGGGGGGGGAGAAAGAGATATTCAGTCTTCTGCTCAATGTCACTGCCATGGCTAAGAACCTGTTCGAGATCTCGAACCAAATCCATGGACTTCTGATGTACCGAGGGAAGGCCACAGAGACATGATGCACAGATGGACTGCTAAACTGTTACATGTCGCTGTGTGCTGGAGCGGTGCAAGCAATAGAGACTTTTAGTGATGTGCTTTTCTTAAGCCTGAAGGATGGGGGAGACATGGCTGCCCCTATTGGGCCACACGTGGGGATATCTGTGATCAGAGCCACAGTACTTTAAACATAAAGAGGAGAATGTTGGCTTTGCCTTATTTGTTATAAGTAGTTATGAGTGTGCAGCACCAGCAACCTGAATGAGTAGAATGTAGACATCAGTTACGACACGTTATCAGTGTGAATGATTAGATGAGGAGAATGAGTGAGCGAGCACACAGCAGCATCACTTTGCTTTGGTTTAGAAGGATGCATTTAGTTTACAAGTGTCCCTGTTGTGGCTCTATCACCTGAAATACTGTGTCTCTCTGCTTTACACTCATTGATAGAGAATGAATCGAGTTACAATCTGAGGTGTATTCAACTTCTTTTAAATTGTAGGTGTGATCTGCATTAATTTGTGTGCAAATGAAAACCAAAGTGAGAATGCGACTATACATATTAGGCGATCACTTCCATGTAGTGTCCTGGGTAAATAGTCAAAGGTCACGAGTAGATACAGTGCACTCCTCAGCTGTATGGTAACCTTACATCATGTGCACTCCAGTAGATTCAATAGATACAGAACACAGCAGTGCAGTCCTCCTGCTCCAAGTTCCCAGCTCATTGCAATAGAATGATGACTAAAGGTTTTAGGATGAGGACTGCAGTCATCCATACATTTACATTCACTGTTATTTATATTCTTTTAGAATGATAATGTTGTAGTTACAGGGAATATATTGACTCACAATAAAACACTCTGTAAGGTTTTTAACTCACTGAAAAAGATCCAGGGTTGTTGAAGACTTTACTTCCTTTGAATGCTGTTATTTTTGATTTTGTCACAAAAAATGTAAACTTGAAACAAATCCAGTCTCCTTCCGTTGTGTGGGGGAGAAATGCATCTTCCATTTCTTGTCAACTGAATGTGTTTCTCAATGGGAGATATCACTTTTTACCGACCGGCTTTGGTACGTTTGCCTGACAGATGGATCATCCAATCACCTGCCAGGTACGTGTCTGATCTTTTCTAGTTGCCACTGATGTGTTCTAAGTTGCTTGTTTGTCACAAACCATCTGGCACAAAGACTGTGTGGACTGAGACGCATCTTAGGAGTCCGAGTGGCATTTCAAACCACCATCAAATTTGGTTTGAAACAAGAAATTGCGATTTTCATTAAGCTGTTGATGTAAAATCAATGTGTGTGTGTGTGTGTGTGTGTGGTGTGTGTGTTGTGTGTGTGTGTGTGTGTGTGTGTGTGTGTGTGTGTGTGTGGTGTGTGTGTGTTGTGTGTGTGTGTGTGTTGTGTGTGTGTTGTGTGTTTTAATCAGCTGGATAGCACAAATACTTTAAAATACCCATAATTCAATTAAAGTAGTGCTCATACTTTTTTCTTGCACAGAACATAACAGGGAACCATCCATGTAATGTGTGTGGCAATGAGATAATCCCCCTTTGTATCACATCACAGCTTCTGAGATCGGGTCAACTTGACCCGACGACAGCAGGAAAGCTAAATAAACTAAACTTGACTCAAAGTATACATTTTAAATGATTTTATTGACTTAAAGATGAGTGCATTGCTTCCTGTAAGAAACAAATATCTGTTCCACTGAGTACCAACGTTTTTAAATATGAATAAGATGCATGAAAACATATGATTCAAATCAGGATATAAATTATATATGAACATAACCTTTACAATAAAGATGTAAAATATACCGAGATGAATAGATTATAATTATTTATTGATTTTAATTGATTGAATCAGCTACAATATTTTTGTATTGAATGAATGTGCATACTGTTAATGCTTAATACAGTATTCTTAACAATATCATTATCATTCATATTCTTCCTCTTTAAATGTTCATCATTTCCATGATGTTGTCCTCGAGACATTTGTCTCTGATTGCTTTTATTGTTCATTTTAAGAAATCTAAGAGTTTTTGTTAATGTAATCAATGTGGGGAAACTGGAGTAACCCCGCCTCTATTTTGAACGGAAAAATACTCCTGGACATTTGTTCCTTCAAAGTGGCTGTCCACTCTGAGAGTTTTTTTTACTTGATTTCAGGAATCAGTTGGGAAAACCGAAGCACATTTTTCACTCGGAGGAAACCCGTGTGGATTTCGAAGGACAAAGACCCGTGGAGATCTACCCTTAATATCCCCCTAAATATTGCACGCTACAGGTTTTTCATTTGCAGTTAAATGCTAAAATGCGGGACAACCTGGAGGAACCCTGCGGCACCGTTCACTTACTGAACGCTCCTCCAGATGTTGGAGAAGGCTTTTCCAACAGACCTAAAGAATCTGCAGATGGTTCTATGTTTCTGAGGTGGGTTGAGCAGGTGATCATCGACGGACCAGACTATATAAGCTCCAAGTCCTGGGTCCTTTAAAATCAAACGGGCCAGGGACCATATCTTGAGAGCCCGCAATCTTGCACAAGAGTGGTAAACAATCTTGTCAAGGTCATTGAAGGTTGTTGGGGTGGTGTAAAGTCCCTGTGCTGCACCTCAGCCCAAACGTTATCAAAGAGGCTCTTAATGATGTCCTTGTCGTCCACCATAGTGCGCCCCCACTTTAGATTTCTTGAAGGCCAGCGTGACCAGCTTCTCCACAACAATCTGAATGCAGACTCTATTCAAATCCCACTGCCTGTTTGCGTCCTCCTCCAAAGGACTGGCAGTTCTCTCCTCACAAAGCGCGGCTCGCTCCAAAGCCTCGCCCCTCTCCAAGGCCTCTGACTGGAACGGAGCCTCAGGCCCCATTATGGCCTGTTGGACCCTTTGACTCTGGGTGGCGACCTGAGTGTTCACAAACCAGCTCATCAGCGACACGAAACGCCACGCCTGTTTGCGGATCTCCGCGTACATGTTGGCATGCACCTGAGGAACGAGCAACGTCCTGACGGACGAGTGCCTGACAGGCTCTGGGAAGTCACTGTGCGACATACCACTAGCAATGTGTCTGTACAACATGTCGCTGAGTGCCTCAATAAATACTAAATGCTTGACACTGGAGAAGTTCTTGAACCTTTTAAAGACACTAATTTCTTCCCTCCCTTTTCCCCTCCCTCAGTCATGAGAAGAGCACTTACGCTGCTCATCAGTGACATCATGGACTTCGTAGTTTCAGCTTTGGGCTCGGGTGGAATTTCTTTTAAGCTTTACCACCATGCGATGAATCCAAGCTTTGGCAACACGCTTTTGCCAAGCATTTCTTCACCCTCAGCTTTACGCCCTGCTTGCATTTGGTCTCCTGTTTTGTGTTGACTGGTGGACTTGCCATCATGCGTCCTCTCCTGATTCTCCTCCTGCTGGGTCAGAAGGGCTGTGATGCCCATCGCGGTGTTGGCGATCTCCAGAGAGCACTCCTCTTGCAGCAGATCATAAACCTGGTCAGGCAAATCGTCCAGGACGGGATCGGTGATTTTTCTCAGCTCCTGGTCAATGAGTTCTTCCACGGATTTTTGTTTGCGAATGTCAATCACTGAGTCCCCTGACGAACTCTGCTCCTCGACTCCTATTAGTAAGGACACCACTGAGACCGGTGACTCAGCTCTGGCTCCTCGTTATCCACCAATGGCTTTCTCCAGGGGGGGCGGGACTTTAATTTTCTCTGACGTGTTCTACGTTGGCTTCTCCTAATTCTCATTTTTCCGGCAAAGGCCTTCAGCATTGTGCAGATGTGCCCCACCATAATGTTGAGCCTGCAGGGGCGAATGACGCGCTCAGCAGTGTGCATCGGGGTAGAGAGGGCAGAGTTCACGCTCTCTGCCACCTCTTTGCTCATGACAGCTGCACAAAGCTCCACGCTGTCGTCCTCCACCTGGCTCGCAGGTCCAGAGCTTGGGCGATACTCTGGGAGAGCGCGTCCCCCAGGCTGGACCTGATGCTCTCCTCAGAGACAGACGTCTTCATGCCCGTACAAGCAGCCAAAATGGCCTTAGTTAGGGACGTTACAACCTCGACAACAAGGTCTGCCACCACGATTAGCGTGGCATCATCAGGTTTGCCTGACCTTACAGAAGCCACTGATCTCCTGACACCCCTTGAACAAAGGTCTCAACAATAGGAAACAGAGTCACTCTGAGCTCTGGCATTGCCTCTGTCTGTTGGCTGTTCATGGCCATTACAACTGTAATAACCCACTAACCAGCAATTTAAAACAATACTGTTATTGATTATTTTTAAATATCTAGCAACTGAACAATTTATGGTGATTATTTTTAAATATTTAGCAATTTAAAAAACAATCTGAATTATATTTAGATATCCTGATATTCAAAGAATAATGTGGATTGTTTTCAATGCTGTGTGGACTACTGTACTAAATGTGAAGGAACTGGTCTCAAGGTGACTGTCTGACAGCAGAATTTGCTCCTATCTGCTGGAAGATATGTCTACGTCATTCTAAACTTCAAGGGCCAAAGTGATCTAGAACGTGACGCCATAGATTGAAGCAGCGTGCGATCGCTAAGCCCCGCCCACCCACACAACGACCGCAGCTTTGCAACAGTTGCTAGGCAACCGCTGCCACTTGGTAATATCTGTTTCTTTTCAACCCTTTATAAACACATTTGAAGGCGTTTTTTCACACCTTTATTAACATGTTTTAAGGCTTTTTTCTTACGTTTTTTTTGCAGTAAGAAAACTCCAATATGATTTTGATAGAGTAACTAAAGTTTATATAAAGTATTTTTATTATGTTGCAATTTTAAACATGAAATAGTGACTCACTTTGTACAAATGTTTGATTAAGAATGGTTATGAATATTTACAAATCATATCAGTGAAATAGTGAAATCTTTGATTTTCTTATCTCTCATGTTGTGGACCAAAGCGCTCCACTAGAAGTAGCAAGGATTCTGCACACCACTTCCACACTTTGAAATCCAACTGGAGCGGCAAGAGTTTACTTTGCAGCTGGAATCTAGCAGAATCAGTGGATCACAAAATAATCTGAATCTTGTCAGGATTCAAGTAATGTGTTTGTGTTGTGAACGTTGTGAAGCAGCCATAGGCCCTTTCTCATTTCATCAAATCCCCCTCCTCGACTCCTCGGTCCTCCGGTAGTGACCCGGAAATGAATTTTAGCGCGCCATGTTGAAGGACATCTCATTTCTCTAAATGCACTTCGAGGACCGAGGACCGAGCGTCGAGGAGGCTCTCTGGAGGAGCTATAACCGAGGATACACTGATGGGTCCTCCACGGTTCCTTCATGGATGCATTTCCGGCAACAGAGATGTTTCAAAGAGTCGTGACGCACGGCCGGACTTATCTCAGCCAATGACAGCTCTGCATGCATCCCCTGGATATTATTGTATTAACTGCTTTCATCGCGACGTGATGTTTCCAGTGAGAACAGCTGTGAGGTCCGTGCAGAAAGCAGAGCAGTGTGTATAATATATATCACTCAGTATAACAGGCCTACTCTCTTTATTTGCTGTACGTTTTAGTAGATATCTACAAACAAAGTCGATATTTTTTCTAAAACCATTTAGTGCTTCACAATAAAATACACAACGGCTAGCCTGTTTTAGGAGCTGTATGTGCGTGTGTTCGGTGGTATGTGCGTGTGGTACAGTGTGGGCATAGATGCAGCGGACAGACAGGTCTCAGGGCGGACTGGCCATCGGGACGAATCCCGATGGGCCGGTACTGAAGTGGGCTGGTCGGACGATGTGGCCGGTCCGGTAACCGGCAGGGCTCGACATTAAATGCCCGCTGGCCCGGAAGCACTATTTAGACACCCCGGGCCAAGCATAACGTACCTTGCCCGCTCGTACCGCTAAAAATATTGCTTTAAAAAAATGGTCCTGTGTATTGGTATTTTGACAAGCAATGTAGTTAAATTGTTTCGTTTATCAACGCTACACAGCGCTCGGTGAGTCGGTTGTTGTTGTTGGGGGAAAAGCAAACAGCTGTTCGCTCAGCGCAGCGGGAGCAGGCTCCCGTGAGCGCGCTCCTTCACTACAGAGTATCGCGCCACCTGAACATTCGCCAAAAATGTTTTTAATACCAGCGGTAACCGGCCCAAGCGCCGGTAAAAAACAATCTTCAAATAAAAGAAAGTCACCGGAGGAGTTAAGGAGAGGGAGAGGAGAAGAAGAGGGAGAGGAGGTTTCAGCTTGATGGATGGAGTTGGCTTCTACACAGCAAATCAGCAGTGCTAATTTAACTCTTATAGAGTCAAATCCAACACTTTTAAAGTGTCTATATAGGTCCACACTGTTTTGAGTTAAAACTACACTTTTGAAAGTGTTAAAAGGTTTACACTAGGACAGAGTTCCAGCAACTCTCTCTATAGTTAAAAGTAACTCTGGTCAACACCGATCAGTGTTAAATGTACGCAACACTAGCTTGCAGTGTCAAAGGTTAACACCACAAGTGTACATTTTTAACACTAAATAGAGTTAAAGTCATATTAACACTATTAAGGATATAAAATGTAACTCAATATTTAACTCTTTAGAGTTGATTCATAAGCACTGTAGGGTGTCAATTTATAATTTCACCTACACACAATGCAACATTATTAATAAAAAACGATATAAAGAAAGACACAAGCCAAGTTTCAAAGTTTGCAGTTAACATGTAACTGTATTTGTGTGAAAACAACACATACAACATAGTCTTACATTAACATTCCACAGTACGTCCATGCAGTCCTTAACAGCACAGGTTACACAATATGACAATGTGGCACTATGTATGTTTTTCCATCCATCTCATTAGAAAACTGTTTGTCATAGGGTCTATAATAACGTAAATCATCAATAGAAATAACAGAACATGAATCAATCGTCTCCTCAATACAGTATGAACTATAGTGTTCATCAAAATACAGTGTGTCCACTTTGCAAATCAAAATGAAAGCTCGATCTTCATTTAGAATGATATTATTGATTTTTCCAAAAGTAGGAGTTTCTTTATCAGTTCTTATGGAAACAAAACATTCCAATTTGATAATCAGTTCCATAGTTCTTTACCCAGTTAATAGTTGACACGTCGCAGTATGCATTCACCTTAAATGCAGCACTTAAAGCCTCACCACCCTCCAAACTGTCGATCATTTCCTTCCTGACTGGACCAAACTCGAACCTCTGAAAATTAAAATTCTCCCAGTGATAAGCCAAATGTCTTTGGTGTTGTTTTACTAAGCTTTTTGTAATGTTTTTGAAATTCTTCACTGATCTTTTAAAAAAATGATGTTTGGCCTCAAATCTCATGCACCATACATGGAGGAGTGGACCTATTTTTCGAATACACCTTGGATAATGTATCATAAAATGATGCTTTGGAATAAGTCTTCTGTCAGGAAACAAAGATTTGAACAGCTTGTGGTGATCAATGATTAAATGCTTCAAATAATATGTCATACCATTTGTAATAATTGATGAAAAAACAATATTCACAATCTGAATCAAGAGGAGGAGCAGATTCGAACAATTGTTGTTTCTTTCAACAACATCACCAAGAATAAGGGGAGCATTTCGCAAGAGACACCATGACTGAATTGCATTCAATCCAAGATTTTTGCTCTCATCCATTTTTAAACCACTTGGCCTGTTCCGTCTCTCAGTATATCCGTAGTTGAAACTTTGGATCCTCATTGACAGTGTTTCCAGAGATAGACACTTCTGATTGACAAGGTACTGAAATACAAGTTTCAGTTCGTACTGCACTACACCTTCAAGCAAATCGTGCATGATGTCCACCGCGTAGTTATCAGAGGTGTGGAAACATGTTAGTGTATTGAGCAAGCATGTCTTCTTGACACCAAATGTTGACCCTAAAATAGGATTTTCCTGTAGAGCTGCACAATGTTCTGCATGGGTTTCTTTAGTACGAAAAACCATACCAGGGTCATCTTCAGTGAAGACGGACTGTAAATCTCCTTTGGTAGTTAAACAAAATCTACAACAATATGTTGCGCTGAAACACTCAACAAAACCAAACAGCCCGTGTAAACCCAGATTATCACCTGTTACTTGAATAACAGATCCTAGCAATGGCGAGTCAGAGAAAGGCACCTCTATCCCTTGCATTTCGAGTATTTTAAGATCATCAGTGAGAGGCTTTAGTATTGCATCAAATCCATATTTGTTCAGGTCTTGTGCATGAAAAAGTGCCACGACATGAATATTCATCAGCACAGAATTACATTTTGGGGGTAGGTTCCTCAATATGAAGTAAATACAACCAAGTTTGTGTATACCCTTCTTTGAACCTAAGGGATTTGCTGTCTCAAAATCGTCATAATAGAGTTGAACCTGTAGAGCGTGTTTTTGCTTGGAAAACAAATCATTGCTTTTCAGTCGTTTAAAGCTGAAAATAGTCTTAAATCAAGGTTATGCAACCGATAACATTGAAAGGTCTCAAGATTTTCAGTAAACAAAATCTGCAAGAGAAAATACTTGCCTGACTCATTTGAGTTTTGTTGTGCAGACAAGAGGTCATCAACATGAACATTAGAGTGTAGGTTCTTGCAGTCTGCCAAGATCCTAGGTTTGAAGAAAGTGGGCCATCTCGCCAACATTTTTCCAGAAATCTCTTCTCCAAACATCATTGTGAAATCTTGGTCAACCTACAGGAGAAACACCATGAGTCATGGCAACCCCTCAGACCATCCAAATAATAAACAAAATATGACATGTTGTTCTTACCAAGCCAGGGATGTCGAGGAAACACATCCAGGACTGTTGAAGAGGCTTGCTGGTCCCGAGTCATTGCTTGCCGACACTGAAATGTTGCCTTCATCTTCTCTTTGACAACTGATTCGTCAGCTGAATGCTTTATGAAGGATATTGCCTCTCTGCATTCCTCGCCAGTCAGTTGCTCACAAGTCAAGAGAAAATCCCTCTTGCTCTTTGGACCATCTTGATAGGTAGTGCTGGGGAAGCACCTCCGGGACTGAACCGCAGTGTTGCGCTGAACCGTCTTTATCCTCCATGCCAAGTAGCCAGATCCACCATCTGCATCATAGTAGTGTTCCTGTAACATCCAAAAATAAATCAAAACTGAGAACACAGAAGTGATAGCATTACAGGAAGGTTGTTCAAAAAGTTAAGAATGAACACACTTCCTTTTCACAAATTCGAATACAGGTCATTCATTCATAGACTTACGTATCCATTCTTTGAGTATGGATCTCTTAGACATGGAAATAGAGTGATGATGCCAAGAGCACACTTTTCTCGCACATGTGTTGGCGGGATCCTCCTTTAAAAAAATATATATATATTTTATCTTAAAAGTATAAATGCCTTACAGCTTTAGATTGTTTTAACATGTGAGCAGCTGTTTCCAAAATGTACATTACTTAGCACTATCTGTGAAAACATGATTAACACCAAAAGGGAATATTCAGTCCTTACCCATGAACTTCGATCATGTCAGCCACCAGTAGGTTTACCATCTGTCGTCGTGTACCATCCATCAATGTTTTAGTTGTCGCATACTCTTGCAAGATTTTTTCTCCCCCTAGCTTAGACTGGAGAACATCGCTGACCATCTAGAAGATAAAGAAGAATCATATGGGAAGTCATTATCTTGGGCATTCCATACAAATCATAGGTTATCTGCCCAATATATCCATGTTTAATGATTAATAAAGAACTGAGTAAATTGCAAAAGTGTAGTCCCCTGTACCTCTTTGGCTGATTCCCGATCAGCGTGGACTCTTTTCACTCCACTGTCTCTCTCAAGAACTATTCTTGCATCTGATGAATCAGACACCGCAGAGGATGAAGCATTGGTCACGGAGAATGAGGTGTCTGAAAGGTCCGACTCCAGCAAAGTGTGCGATACATTTTGAAGCACAACTGCAAGATAGATAAAAGAATGACATACTCAATGAAAGAAGAAAAAGAACATACTTTCAGCCCTCCAAACGATGTTACAGGGTAATCTCAGCAAAAACTCAGTAGGGATGGGTCCCTGATTTTCCATTGCGAGTCTGAATCTTACCTGAAGACTGTCCTGTGGACACTTTGACTGTAAGGTTCCCTGCTTGTAAAATCTCTTCAAAGACATCTGCATCCACCTCTGTCCCTGATTCATCAGTCAAGTGCAGCTCACTCTGTAGTGGTAAACCTAACTTTTCTATGACTGAGAGAGAATATTGAAATGTACCACCTGACAATATTGGTAGTTTAACTAAAACAAGATTCATTTGTTAGACTCAAACAATCAGTGATATGTATTCAAGTTATCCATACCTTTCAGAAGAAATGTACTGTAGCTTTCATAGCCTTCTTCAGTCTCAGCCACTTTCACATATTTCTGGCTTTCGCCATATCTTACTTTCACCAACATGGTGTCCTATAAGAATACAAATGTATTAGCAAACATATTACAGAAATATCTAACAGACCTGTTGCTACAAAAATATAATTATGCATTTAAGTTTCGTTGAAATAATTTAGCAAAATGCTAACAGTGGAGCTCAACACCAGTGGCTAACGATAGCAGTATTACTGACATGTGGAGCTGAACATGCTAACACGTGGAGCTAAAAACCCGTGGCTAACGATAGCAGCTAATATGACTGACAAGTTGAGCTATTAGCTGCTATCGTTAGCCTTGGGTGTTTAGCTTCACATGTTAGTAATATATATTAAAGTAGCATATATTAGCCTCACATCTAATTCATATTGCAGGAGCTACTATTGTTGGTCACAGGTGTTTACCTCCACGTGTTAGTTAGTAATATTAGCTACTATGGCGTTTAGCTCCACCTGTTAATATGAGTTGCTATCGTTAGCCGCAGGTGTTTAGCTTTACTTATAGCAGCTAAACTTACTAACACTTTAAGCTTACAACCCGCGGCTAACAATAGCAGCTAATATACTAACACATGGAGCTAAACGCCCCAATAACAGACTTTGTAATGATATTAAAAAGATGTTAGGTTAAACACCCCTGGCTAATGATAGCAGCACATATTACTAGCATGTGGAGCGAAGACAGCAGTCAATGTAAAATAATTAGTATGTATGTAGCTGAAGGTAAGCGCTGTTCAGTTAAATAAATAAATACCTGTACTAGGCTACTGGTTCGAAACATTTACTTACACGTTGGTCAGTTTATCCTCCAAATAGAATGTGGTGGTATGCTCCTCCGATTTGGGTCTCCCGCCTGGACTGCGCGCACACACATTCACAGTCACGGCCACACCCAACAGAGTAACAGCCAGTGATCCACAGAAAGAGAGATTGTAACACTGGATATGTAATTAAATCAACACTCTAGAGTTGTTTGGAGAATTCAACAATTGACTCCCTGTTTCAACACCAACTCGTTTTGAATAATAACTATCTTGGAGTTGAATGACACTTAAAATGAGTTGAAACAACTCTATATTTAAATTTCCAACTCCAACACTGAAAATATAACACTTTTGATGTTGCTTTGTAGGTGCAGTTACGCGTCCTAAAACCCTTTTATAATCTAT
The DNA here is from genome assembly GCF_902827115.2 of Pseudochaenichthys georgianus. Taxonomy (NCBI): domain Eukaryota; kingdom Metazoa; phylum Chordata; class Actinopteri; order Perciformes; family Channichthyidae; genus Pseudochaenichthys; species Pseudochaenichthys georgianus. The sequence continues at coordinate 24,398 of NW_027263361.1, forward strand.
CGATTAGATTTATGATTAGAACATTATAAAAGTAGGCTAGACATGTGGAGATTATCCGGCTGAACAAAACGTGCATCTATCAAACAGTTTTGTTTTCCACAGACTTTATTTCCAGCTATTTTCCAAAACCCTGTGGAGAAATCCTTTCTGTGGAGGGAACCAGCAGCTTACTTCCTGGTTTCAGGACGCGTCACTGCACCTCTCAATATGATGCCAGTCTAAACCATGGATGTATAATAAGAAGGGTGTGGAGGGGGAGTGAGCTATCAAGCCCTCAAACAGCGAGTCTGCGGCGGTGCTGATTTGAGACCGGTCTCTACCATGGATGTATAATAAGAACGTATAAACAAGGTCTTCTGTCGGCTCTGTGCATCAATGCCGACCCATGCTGACAGTTAGTAGACCATATAAAGGTATTGGCTTTAGGGAAGTGTCACAGCAGTTTAGGAGAATGAGGGTTCCGGTTCTAATCTATTACATAGCCTGACAGGAAGGCAGAAAGTGCATAGTGCGAACAAATAATAATAATAGCAGACATTTTTTAATAATGACCACAATATCATTATTTTAATAAACCAAATATGAACAATTGAGGAAAAGGAGGAAGAACTGATTATTCAAATGTTGTAGTAAAGTAGTAATGTAGTTAGTGCATAAATTACTATGGCAACAAATGTGTTAATTTTCTTCATTATTAGTCGATTTTTGTTTTGGACGAAATGCTCCGGGCCAGTGGTTACAGTGGGGGGGCCAGAGGTTACAGTGGGGGGGGGGCGGTGGTTACAGTGGGGGGGCCGGTGGTTACAGTAGGGGGGGGCAGAGGTTACAGTGGGGGGGCCAGAGGTTACAGTGGGGGGGCCACCGGAGGGAGTCCACCGGAGGGAGACATTATTTACCCTTACTGTCTACCCCCCACCCCCCGTAAATACAACGTTTGGCCCGTAATTTATTTCCCTCATTGTAGCGACCAGAGGGGAGAGGGGGGGGGATATATCCAGTCTCTGATAGTGTTACGTTATTATGAGTGCTCTGTTTGATTCTGAAATTGTATATATTTATTAGGGCTGTCAAGTTAACGCGTTAATAACGCGTTAACGCAACAAAAAATTAACGCCACTAATTATTTTAACGCGATTAACGCATGTGTATTTTTTGTCCTCGGCCGCCCCGTAGTTTCAGAGCGCATCGAGTTTAAAATACCAACTACAAGCTGCCGCTGACAGCCCCGCTCCTGCCGCCCGCTTGTGGCAGACCACACTTCCACGCTCACCGGCAGGCACCGACTGGCCATCGGGAGGACCGGGAGGGTGTGTGGATGTGTGGCCCGCCCCGAGCGAGCGAGAGAGAGACCTTAAGTGCATTACCGTACCGCAGTGTGAACGCGGCTATTGTTGTTGTTAGCATCTGGTGCTAGCTAGCTGCGCTAACGGATATAAGGAGCTGTTTAAATGATAACAGAGGAGCGCTCTATCCACACAACTGCACCGAGCACTTGACTTGATGCAGGAAGCCAGACAGCGGGACATTGGAGGAGAAGTCAGCACACTCATGATTGCAGCAACATGATTGCAGCGTCCAGGCAGCTCCCGTTCGAGCATATGCCTTGAGTTGCACATAGCTCCAACGAACACACGCACACACACACACACACACACACACACACACACACACACACACACACACACACACACACACACACACACACACACACACACACACACACACACACACACACACACACACACACACACACACACACACACACACACACACCCCATTTGTATTGTATGAGAGAGGTTCCAGGTTGAATTGAGGCGAATATTTGTAATGTTCAGAGGTTGTTGTGTTTAATATTCATGAGAATATTTGTCATTGTTCAAATGATAATAAACATTAGCATAAAGCATATTTGTCCACTCATATGTTGATAAGAGTATTAAAAACTTGAAAAATATTCCTCTAAGGTACATTTAGAACAGATACAAAATGTGCGATTAATTTGCGATTAATCGCGATTAACTATGGACAATCATGCGATTAATCGCGATTAAATATTTTAATCGACTGACAGCCCTAATATTTATATAAATATATACATATATATGTGTGTGTGCGTGTCCGCATCTGTAGCCTGTTAAGTCATCATGAACACATCTGTCCATCAGACAGAGGGCTGCTGTGCCTTCTGTCATCATTAATGGACGTCTCTTTAAAATGACCGCTCAGAGGAGAGGAGTTCTCATTTCTCTAACCGCCTGCTCCCCTCCTCTCTCCTCGGTTCCCCTCCTCGGCTCCTCCACTCGCATCTCCTGTGGGCGGGACTAAGTATCGAGGATAGGAGTCGAGGAGGGGAGTTCGAGAAATGAGAAAGGGCCATAGACTGTATATAAAGGGAAGCAGCCCGTGTCCGACCAATCGACGAGCGTCCTTTGAGGAGCTGCTGGCACTCACAGCCATGAGCCGCGTTCACACTGCGGTACTTTTCCCACAAAGGTTCATGCGAACTTAGTTCATGATCGCGTTCACACCAAAAAGAGCCGGTACTAAAAGTAGTTCATGCGAACCTTTTTACCCCCTCGAAAGTCCCTGCTAGAAAGCAGGGACTTTCGAGCGGCTCTTTTTTGAGAAAAGAGCTATATTCCTGATTGGCTGGGCGAATTGCAAACCACGCCCCGTAAAACTCCCAAAAAGTTTTGTGAAGCCATTTTTTATCCTCGCATTAGCATTATTAGCATTAGCATTAGCCCAGCGCAGAAACGCAGAGAGACTAACTTATGGCAACACAAAATAAAAAATGGGAGCGGTGGAGATGAGGAGGTGTCGGCGTTCTGGCGATTTACTCGGAAGGCTTCAGTAGAAGCTGCTGGGAGTCCCAGCAGCTTCTACTGAAGCCAGTCCCCAGCTCCGGGGACTTCCGGCCGGGGACTTTGGGCGGCAGTATACGCCGTGAAGTGGTTTGCGGCCTGCCAGTAAACCCAAAGCAGAAGAAGAAGAAGTGACGTCAGCGGCTTAATTTGCCTAATCCACCCCCAGGGACTTTTTCTGGTGTGAACGCGATCTGTACTTAGTTCATGCGAACTAAAGAGTTCGCATGAACCTTTGTGGGAAAAGTACCGCAGTGTGAACGCGGCTATGGTTTGGGAGTTTGAGGAGACACGAAGAGACTAAACAATAATAGCATCTGCAAGAAGTTAGGGTGGATGCAGCAGTAGCACATATCATATATAGATATATTATAAATGTAGCGTCACATGTGTTTTCATTGAAAGAAGAGCAAACATGGTACTGAAAGGCAGGGCCGGTTCTACCGTAGCAGCAGATCCAGAGATCCAGCAGACTCGTCGTGATGCACGAGTCAACAGGAGACTCAGAGATTCGCAAATCCTGACTCCCCACTTTTGGCCACACCCCCTAAGTAAAATGTGTTCCCGGCCGTGAGTCCCCACGAGTCTGCAGGAAGTTTCACTGATCCGCGTCCCCTGAGCCAAACGATAACTTCTGGAAGCTATCCTACTTGCTAAAGGGTAGGCAGATGGACTGGGGTATGTTGTAATGTTATTTTACATGTTATAAAGAGAGTAGCGAGTGACGCAAATTATAGTTTTAATTTGTACGTCACACAAAGTGTAGGACTCAAAGGACTCGGGTTAATGGAGAGGGGAGACTCGTCACGACCAGCTCATTTCTAGGATCCGGGTTGATGATCCGAATGAATCAGGACTCGCCCATCTCTAAGAGAGAAGCGGAGAGGAAAGTGAGTGAAGAGAATAATTAGCGATACAGGGAGAGAAGACGGAGAGGAGAGTGAACAGGCGTGTTAGCGGCAGACAGGGAGAGACACATAGTGACACATGGCGCTCTCCAAGAAGAGGAAAGTGGACGGTGAGAACAGAGCTTTTAACCCTGAGTGGACGGACTCGTTCATGTTCATCCTGCCCACTGGGAGCACAGAACCAGTGTGTCTCATTTGTTCAGAGACCGTGGCGCTCTTTAAAAGTGCCAAAACGCCACTATGAGACAAAACACAAAGTGTTTGACCAAACATTCCCTCTCAAGTCAGAACTGAGGTCACAAAAAATAAGCAGTCTCAGAGCCCAATATGATCAGTCAACCGGGATCAAAATTAAAACTAGATATGGTTCCAGGGCAGGCTAACCAATGAGCACCTGCATGTGTGTGAGAATGGCCCTGACACCATCGCAGCCCAGATTTGAACTCCTGGCAGGACAAGCTCCAGCTCAACTCTCTCACTGAATTAAAAAAGCGAGTGAGGGACTGCAATATAAGAGGGAAAGAAAGAGAAACTTTAAAACTGTTCAATTGTTATGATGTGTAAAGACTGATATTGTTCTATAATCGTCTGAAACTGTTAAGTCATGATGTGAAACGGTTAACAAAGAAAAAGGGAAACTCAAGCTGCTGCTACACTTTATTTTATTTATCTAAAATTAAGCACTTTTAAGATGCACATATTTTCAACAGCCATTTTATTTATTTTCTCTATTTTATTTTTAAATGCAGCCCGAGAGGAACATTACATAGATCCACAGTATTTACTGTATATCTGTATAGTTCAATGTTAATTGACAATAAATATTGTTGTTTATGAATTGTACTTTCTTTATTTGATTGGCAGTCAGTTGTTGATTACATGCAGACGTTGATAAAGCTACAGGTCACTTCAATATATATCACACTAATTCATGAAGCAAGTTAGACATTTTGATGTTCCGGACCTTTGCATGGGGAGATTTTCTCTAACTGGACCTCGTTGAATTTTAGTTGAAGACCCCTGCTGTAGAAGAAACCTAGCCTAACCCCCCGTTTTTTTAACAGGTTATTGACATGAAGTTTAAAAGTGAGACGATCATCAAGCCAGATACCAAGGTATTTGTAACAGGCAACAACTTCAAGTTTTGTTCCTTGCGTAGTTACAATATCTAAAACAGGCTCTGGTGTCTTTTTAGCTTTAGAAAAGAGCATTACCTTGGTTTTATCCACATTTAAAAGAAGCTTTAATTCAGAGAGCTGAGTCTGAATAGTGTTAAAAACAGCCTGTAATTTAACAACAGCCTCTTTAATGGAGGGACCTGCACAATACATCACAGTATCATCCGCATAAAAATGTAAAGTAGCTTCATCCACATTATCACCTACACTATTAATATATATGGAGAATAAAAGTGGTCCTAAAACAGAACCTTGTGGTACACCATTAGAAATGTTTAACCACTCAGAAGACAGTCCATCAAAATGAACACATTGGGACCTTTCAGAGAGGTAGTTCACAAACCACCCCACTGCAAGGCTGGATATGCCAATACTGAGTAGCCTCTGCTTTAAAATGCGATGATCAACGGTGTCAAACGCTTTGGAAAGGTCAATAAACAGAGCTGCACAACTCTGCTTATTATCTAAAATACTAGTAATGTTATTCACCACTTTTATCGTGGCAGTGATGGTGCTGTGTTTCTTTCTGAAGCCTGACTGATGTTTAGACAGGATGTCATTTGTACATAAAAACTCCTTTACTTGTTCACTCACAAGTCGTTCGAGCACCTTAGCCAGAACTGACAATTTAGAGATTGGCCTATAATTATTTAAAATAGTTGCCTCCCCTCCTTTCAGTAAAGGCAAGACATAAGCTGACTTCCATACTTTTGGAATTGTATTTGTGCTGAGGGAGAGGTTAAAAAGAGAAGTAAGAGGTGGAGCAATAAAATCTGCAGCTATCTTTAAAAAGAAAGGTTCTAAGTTGTCCGGGCCAGCCGGTTTCCTAGGATCTAACTTGGATAATGCTTCATGAACAATACCAATAGTTAAAGTAAAAAGTGAAAGCTTTTTATTGTTATTCAACAGGATATTTAATGGTTTATTGCATGGTTGAATGGTTGTGGACTTCAGGAAGAAATCACCCGAACCCATCCGCCCCCCCGTGGCGAACCCCGTCACCGTTGAGCAGTGGCGAACCGTCAGGGCCTTCAACAAAATATCGATTTAATTATAGAAATAAAATGTAATAAAATGTATATAAAATGAATACATGAGAATGGTATCTGTGTTGTTGATCTGTAATATTAAAGTGTTACATTGATTTGTTTGTCCTTCTCGGACCATGCACTACGCATTTCAGTGGTTTTGTGTTAGAAAAGAAAGCAACCAATCAGATCTTGTTCTGGGTCTCTGGGTAGAATATCCTTCAACAAGGTATTCTACATCCTTGATCGAAGGCCCTGGCCGATGCACTGAATGAGAGCGTACGTTTGTACTGACAGTTTGATCAACCAATCATATATTGATTTGTAGCCAATGGGCGTATTCTTTCAGAGTTTCCCTCGGTTCCAGGGTGTTCTAGAAGGCCCGCTAGTTCACTGGCTCGAGACAGAGGATCGAGAATGCGACGAAGCAATTCATGCCGTTTTATTGTTTTTAACGTTGAAATGACAAGTGCAACAGGTGAAGATGAAGTTGTTGCAGAATCGTTGTGAGTACCCTTTTCAAAACGACAATTCAGTGAAAAGACGGACATTATAATGCCGCGGAAGGGGGGGGGGCAGCGGTGGGTGTGTGTGTCTACAGAAGGTCCAGTTGTGATAGACACGGTTCACCACTGCCGTTGAGACACTTGCACATGATGACCACCGAATGTACTGTACATAGGACATACTACTCACATATCATGCCGCACACACCAGTACACATACACATTACACTATACACACTTACTGTATATACACTGACCACACTACGCTTTGTATATCGTTTTTTTTATCTTATCTTATTTTGCACTAGTATTTTGTACTTGTACTTTTTACTGTCCTGTCTTTGTTTAGTCCTGTCTCGTCCCTGCACCCTGTCCAATGTTTTCTCCATGTTATGCACCATGCCGAAAGCAAATTCCTAGTACGTTGAAAAATGGCAATAAAAAGATTAAATATATTGTTCCTCTTATCCAGGTGTGAAAAGGCAATGTAAAATACCGGTAATATGTTAATGTCTAAAATCATGGAACCGGTCTTGACATGTACTGTTTCCTTTCTGGTCCATATCAGGTCAGTCTCCAAACTCAATAGCCACTGAGGCTGGTCCCTGGGAGCTGCTCTGCTCCTCCTGTGCTTCCTGGCTGTCATCATCATAGCACACAAGAACAGAGCTAGTAAGTTAACCTTCATTTATGTCCAATAAATGAGCAGTATGTTTATGTTTCTCCTTTTTGGTCAGGTATTGATGGATGCTTGTTGAATTGTCTTTCAGAGAACAACATCCTAAGATAAGATAAGATGGTACTTTATTGATCCCAATTTGGGATTTGTTTGTGTTACAGCAGCATAAGAAGACAAAGCAATGTACAATGCAAATTAAAAGACTAGCAATAATCAAGAGAGTAGAAAATATACATGTTGAATTTAACAAGGTATTATATATACAAATATATACATAAATATATCACAGAAGGAATATTAATATTAAATATTGAATATATATAATAATATATTATATAATATATATAAAAATAACTAGAGATAATATTCATTGTAAGTGTGTGTAGGATCAGACCACAGGCAATGTTACCAACACCACAGGAAACCAGCCCAACCCACCAACCAGCACAGACAAGGTTAGAGAAAAGTACCAGTCATATCAGTCAAATAATATCAGTCATTTCATATTAGTAACTCCAGTAGAACATGAAATATTCCTCCATGAGTATTGTTACGTTCCCTCTTTGCTAGGGGTAAGGAAGGGAAACGACACGACCAGTTTGTAATTGGTATTGGTTACCGGTGGTTTTATTGGTAACGGCAAAGTGAGCAAAACGTTGCACACAAACAGCTTGGCCCAACAACGGGTCAAGCTGTCACTAGTTCACAAAAGGGTCTCCAGAAGAGTAGCCCAGTACTATACAAAAGAAAGAAAATGCCTCACTTCTAAAGTGGAAACAAACAATAACAAAACGGGACTGTGAGCAAACACAGCTGGTGCGGGTCTACAGGTGCTAATCACCTGGGTCTACGCTGTTTCACAAGGTAACTATCCTAAGTGCGGTTCTACAGGAGCTAAGCAACCTGGATCTACGCAACACACACACCCTACACTAAACACAGAATACCACGACACACTGCTAACCAGTGTGCTCGCACAGAACCCTACAGAATACACACTGCTAGTCAGTCTACAGAATCACAGGAGGAAGGCTTTGTCACAATGAGAGGGTTGAGGCGTCTGTCACACAATACAGAGCCTCCAGAGTGTTGTCCGTGCTCAGCCTGTATACTCCTCCCCAGCAGGTGTGCGCCGGCTGTGCGCTGCGATTGGACGCCGTCAATCCAATCCCCATCTTCAGAGGCGGACCAGGAGATGGGCAGCCAATGAAGTTGGCGCAACCACACAGCTCATTTACATGAACACACACACAGCTGAAAACACTCACAGGCAGATTAATGAGCAGACAAACAGCATCCGTAACACCCCCCCCCCCCCTTAAAACACAAACCCAAAGTTTTGTGACCCTAAAACACTTCACAACACCATGACCACAGAACACATCACTCCAGTCTGGATAGAGCATCTGCGAACACATTTTCTGAATCTTTCTTGTGGCAGATTTGCAGGTTGTAGTCCTGGACGATCAGAGCCCACCGCATGAGACGCTGATTGTGGTTGTACATGCGGGACAAAAAGACAATGGGGTTATGATCGGTAAACACTGCAACCGGCAAAGAACTAGACCCGACATAAACCTCAAAGTGCTGGAGAGCTAACAACAAAGCAAGGGTCTCCTTTTCAATGGTAGAGTAGCGTACCTGGTGTTTGTTGAACTTACGGGAGAAATAGCAGACAGGATGATCAACTCCCGCCGCATCTTCCTGCAGTAAAACAGCACCGGCCCCCACTGCACTAGCATCCACCTCGAGTCTTTACACACTCAAATGCATGCTGGCACTCAGGGGTCCAAACATAATCCACCTTGGGACTTATCAACCTAGTTAGGGGTTGGGCTACAGTGGAGAAGTTGCGGCAGAAGCTGCGGTAGTAGCCTGCCATGCCGAGGAAACGGCGGAGATCACTCCTGGTGCCGGGCACCGCACATTCAGCCACCGCAGTAACCTTAGCCTCCACTGGTCTGACTTGGCCTTGCCCAACCTGCTTTCATAATAGGTGACCGTAGCCTTACCAAACTCACATTTGGCCAGATTCAAAGTAAGAGACGCCTGTGCGAGCCGGGTGAATACCTGCCCCAGGATCTTCATGTGCATCTCCCATGTGGGCATTTGTGGCCTCAGACAACACAGTCTGAGGAGAATCCAATATTTCAAGTGCAGGAGTTACCTTACCTCCTGTGATGTCGTTTCCCATTAAAAAAGGACTATACCCCGTATAGGTAATGCTGGGCACACAGCAACAGGGAAAAATCCAGTAATTAATTGTGACTGTATGTGTACATTGTGTACGGGACGGGGCACGTAACCCATTTCAATGCCACATAATAGTGATCCATACCCACACGCTGACTTGTCCGAGAATGGCAGAGCCGAGGCAACAATCACTGACTGTGAACCTCCAGTGTCTCGTAGGATGCGGACGGGTCTCTGATCGTCTGACTCACCTGTTAGTGATATCAACCCCTCGAACACAAAAGGCCTGAAACAGGGATCTATTTCTTCCTCAGTGTCAGGTGTGGAAATACTGAGTGATTTAGTGTTGATTAAGCCGATGCCTTTCGGCCTGGTCACATTTGGTGACTGCTCCTTCCGCTTCAGAATTAGGCAATTATTAATAAGATGCCCAGGCTGATGACAATAGTGACATTCTCTCTCCTCTTTGTTCCTCATGAATACTCTCGCTGGCTGACCAACAGGTGCACCCGGCATGCGGCGAGAGTTCTCAGCAATAGCCGGAGAAAACACCGTTTTATGCATTAGCACATATTCATCTGCCAGTACAGCAGCTGCGGAGAGAGATTGCACTTTCTGATCATTTATATGCCACACAATACGGTCAGGCAATCCTCTCTTGAATTCCTCCATCAGGATTAATTCTTTAAAGGCAGAATACTCTGCAGCGTCACATGAATCAATCCATTTATGGAGCAACACCCCCTTCTCCCTGGCATACTCGACATGTGTTTGATTAGCCCCCTTTCTGTGATTCCTAAACTTCTGCCGATAAGCCTCGGGAACTAACTCGTACACCCTAAGTATGGCACGCTTCACCAGGTCATAATTTAGGCTGTCCTCCACTGAAAGAGCAGCAACCGCCTCCTGAGCTCTCCCGTGAAGTTTACACTGCACTAACAGAGCCCAGGCGTCAGCCGGCCACTGTAATGCCGCTGCCATGCGTTCAAACGCACCGAAATACGCATCCACTTCAGTCTCACGGAAAACCGGCACCAACGCAACATTTTTTCCTACATTGAAGGCAGGTGGATGAGAAGGAAGTGAAAAGCTTTCTCTAGGATTGCCAACAACACCGGATGCGTGCAGTTCGGAGTCTAGCTCCATCTGCCGTATCCGGATCCGGACTTCCTTATCTGCCTCGATTTTCCTTATTTCCAACTGGAACTGCCTGTCTTGCTCCCTGTCTTTAGCCTCTAGCTGAAGCCGGGCGAGACGGATTTTTAGTTTATTCCCTTCCCGGGAATTTGTGCTGCCCACAGGAGAGGATGGACCTCTGCGAGACGGCGTGAGCGATGCCTCACACGACTCGCCCCCCTCGCTGTCATCACTCTTTTCCTCGGTACCTATAAACTTCGCCGCCTGCCTCTGACTTAACGGGTCTTCAGCTACCACATCAGACACTGGGAGCTCAACCGGTACAGCCGGTACCAATAACTCTTGTTTCACCATCTCTTCCACCACCAATGCCTTCAACTCTTTCTTTAATATCTGCCGACTTACCACAAGACTGAAGTGCCGCGCTATCTCCATTAGATCGTCCTTTTTACATCGGTCCAGCTGCTCATAGCACGGCCAGACCAAGAACGCTTCTATGTCGAACGATGCCATACCTGAGTGTACCGCCCACACGTTTTACCAAGCTTTTAGCCACAATACAACCACCTATAACCCCAGGAATTGAGTTAAAGATCCCGGACGAGAGCCCCCACGTGTTACGTTCCCTCTTTGCTAGGGGTAAGGAAGAGAAACGACACGACCAGTTTGTAATTGGTATTGGTTACCGGTGGTTTTATTGGTAACGGCAAAGTGAGCAAAACGTTGCACACAAACAGCTTGGCCCAACAACGGGTCAAGCTGTCACTAGTTCACAAAAGGGTCTCCAGAAGAGTAGCCCAGTACTATACAAAAGAAAGAAAATGCCTCACTTCTAAAGTGGAAACAAACAATAACAAAACGGGACTGTGAGCAAACACAGCTGGTGCGGGTCTACAGGTGCTAATCACCTGGGTCTACGCTGTTTCACAAGGTAACTATCCTAAGTGCGGTTCTACAGGAGCTAAGCAACCTCGATCTACGCAACACACACACCCTACACTAAACACAGAATACCACGACACACTGCTAACCAGTGTGCTCGCACAGAACCCTACAGAATACACACTGCTAGTCAGTCTACAGAATCACAGGAGGAAGGCTTTGTCACAATGAGAGGGTTGAGGCGTCTGTCACACAATACAGAGCCTCCAGAGTGTTGTCCGTGCTCAGCCTTTATACTCCTCCCCAGCAGGTGTGTGCCGGCTGTGCGCTGCGATTGGACGCCGTCAATCCAATCCCCATCTTCAGAGGCGGACCAGGAGATGGGCAGCCAATGAAGTTGGCGCAACCACACAGTTCATTTACATGAACACACACACAGCTGAAAACACTCACAGGCAGATTAATGAGCAGACAAACAGCATCCGTAACAAGTATGCAAGATCAAGTAAATAAATGTCAAGTTTCAACTGATTAGAGTAACGTTACAGATGACCAGTTTTGAACGTTTCTATAATACCTTCCTCACCTGCAGGATGAACCTGATGACATCATCACCTATGCCTCCATCAACCACTCAGTCAACATGAGACTGCTCCAAAAGCTGATATAAGGGAAGCTTTTGCAGTATGAGTATACAGCACAACTATGTCATCCCCATGCTATCCACTGTTTAAAGCTGTATTATGTTCTCAGACGGATGATACTGTGTTGATCTATGCCTCGGTGAACACCTCTGCCAGGGGGCAAATTAGGGGTGTAACGGTTCACAAACATTTCGGTTCGGTACGTACTTCGGTTTTTTGGTCACCGTTCGGTTCGGTACGTTTTCGGTACAGCAGAATTTTTTTTCACAAAACAAAACATATATATATATATTTTTTTATTATTATTAAACTGTGAATAATGTATTCACTCAAATAAATACAAAATATTTTGAACTTTACTGTACAAGTACTCACAAAACATAAACTATTAGTTTTGGGTTTTTAATTATTATTAAACTGTGAATATTCACTCAAATAAATACAAAATATAATCAAATGAACATTAAGGTGCAGCATTTCGATGAACTGAAATTATCTGTATTTGAACTGTACTGTACTAGTACCTAAGCAGCCAGTTTGACATAATGACTTGCTTGTCATTGTATTTTCATGTTGTTTAAAGAAAAATGAACTTTTCCCGTACGTGTGTACCGTTACACCCCTAATGGAAATACTCAAGAGAGTTGAAAACTGAGTCCAACTTGAGTCCCTTCACATACGTTGCCTCGGTGTCCTGCAGTTGTTGTAATGCCTCCTTGTAGGTCTCAACTGTTCTTACAGGAAACTTGTCTGTCGCGTTGTCCATTTCATTTGTAGGCACTAAGCAATACCTGCAACAGTGACCAGCAGTACTGACATTTAAAGCCACCAATACAGTGGGAGCCCAAATTGTCCCCCAGAATACATAGGACTGTTGCACGCACCACCTTGCCAGATGAAGTGACCAGTCCATTTCTCTCAAGTTCTCTTATATCTGACAGCATCCGTCCGAACAACTTGTCATGTGCAAAGTACTTAAAGTATCCCTCAGGGCACAGAAGCAACAGCTGCAAGTTGTCAACATGAGAACGATAGATGGGCTCGAAGTTGGCAAGTGTAAAGTAAACACCGAATATTTTGTGCTTTCTCTTTGATGATCCAAGAGGGTTCACTGCCTCAAAAGCGTCTTGGTACAAGATAAGCTTTAAGCGTATACCTGGCTCCACGAATAAGTCATTGGACTTGAAAACAGATCCATCACAAACATCAGTGAACACTTTAGTAGAAGCAGCATTATGTTGTGGCTCAAAATCACTTTCAACCTCAGCAGCATCCTGAGTAGACTGTACTTGTGTAGGGTTTAGACAACTGTGTTTTAGGCTTATGAACCCTTGAGATATGGGCGGTGAGTGATGATTTCACTTTATAAGTTGTGTCACAATTTGCATATTGACATTTTACGGTCTCATTTTTCAATATATGTGATTTCAGATGGGCAATGAGATCATTGAGATCAGTACATCGCTTCTGACAACTTGAGGTCTCACATTTGAATGAACCTCCCATATCATTTCTTTGTGAAGCAGAGATGGTCCTGTGGTTACGGTAAACATGTGTTCTCAAAGCATTGAACTTCAGAAACTGATGTTTGCAGTCAGCAAAACAACAAGCAAAATGCTTATTTGCTTCATGTCTATGTAGTAGGGCTGTGCATCTTCACTGGTCTCACGATTCGATTCGATTACGATTATCCTGTCAACGATTCGGTTCGATATCCCGGTGCATCACGGTGCATCACGATTCATACCAATGCGTTGCATCCTCAATTTTCTATATTACTGCACATGGCTTATTTTTCATCAATGCATACATGCAGTAAATACATATGAACTCTCTTTTTATTATTTAGAAAGTGCTTCAGAAATCAATAACATAAATGTCTTGACATTAATTTATAAACCAAAATAAATGAATTGTATAGTTCTAGCCTCCCTATATCTGTGTGTGAGGTTGTTCCATCCTCAAAAACAAAAAGCTAATGCTTCTGCAGTCGAGCTGCAGCTTCTAGCAACGGTCTTCTGTTAAAAAAGGACACTGAATGTCCTGAATGTGGCATCACACACAGGACTTGAGTCTGAACACAGCAGACAAAGGAGTATTTACAACAGCATATACAAACAAAAATACTGCATGTGGGTGCACACTCACATTCTCTGTATCACTGTTACATAAATCCCATGAATGTATGAGACTAAGTTAGCTTCATTATATCTCAGTGATTAAGTGAATAATAAAGTTTCTATCGGGTCACTATCAGCCTGTCACTCATTATTTTCAGGGAGGGGGCGGGGCTTGGAGGAACGGAGAGGAGACGGTGATCGCGGAAGCTTTTTTCCTCCTGCCTTCACAAACTTTACACACGTATATATCGTCTGCAAATTGCTAGAGGACATTCATACTCTGCAATCCAAGACTTAATTAAATCCACCAAAAACCTGACATGATTGTAACGCGATTATTTTTGAAAAACATAAATCCCTGTGTCTCTGAGCCGCAGCGACACGGAGTGATTCAGAGCGGGTCCTTCTGCTGTTGGTTCTGGACTGGTGGTGTTGTGTTGGTGGATAAAGCAGACTGCTCCGTGTTTGGTGCCGCTGTCACGTCTGTTCCCTGATCTCTGCGTCACCGACCGATTTGATATTAAAGTGACAGAAAAAACGTTATAGTAAAGCCGCGGCCGGAAAATCAGGAAGCAACGTTACTACTCTATAACCGATTATCTTCCGTCACTGCATCGAGACCGAATCGTCCACATCCGCATCGCAATGCATCGTAGAAACGATTATTTTCAACACCCCTACTATGTAGTACCTGATGGTCAACATCACTTTTAACTGTTTTCAAAGACAGGCCACAGGATCGACCGGGCATTTTGCAGAACAATAGTTTTCAATCTGACATCTCTAAAGTATTCCCTGTATGTTTCTAGGTAACAAAGAATGTTGCCAGCTTGTCAATTTTGTCTGTCATCTTAGTATGAGCTTGTGACACTGATACATCTATTTTTAATGGAAAATGTCAATCCCTTGTTCTATCTACCAATTCTAGGAATCTCTGTGTGTTTGTGTGGATAGAAGATAGAAGAACAAGAAGGCTGTTGGTCTAGCAAACACATGTACTGTATGTTGATTAACTTGTCCTGAATCGGCAGGTAAGCTCAACGTTGCAACCACTGAAGCTGAGCCACACCTGTTGAGAGAACAAAAAGTGTAAGTGAGGCAACAACACATGTGTAGCAGGCATGTGCATGATGCAACTTTCATGTTTGTTAGTTGATGCAATAATGTAACTTAAAGTTAATAAAGCCCTATAACTAATATTCTGATCTGGCGCTGCTAGCACTAGTACGTCTCTCTGAAACTTGACCTTAGCTATCAGTTAGCTGTCAGCTATTCAATACCCATATAAAAGCACATTTCATAATGAAATAGCCTGAACATGTGTTAGCTATGAGATGTATTTTTACTAGTGCTGTCAAAATTATCGCGTTAACGGCGGTAATTAATTTTTTGAATTAATTGCGTTAAAATATTTAACGCATTTAACGCATGTGCAGAATGGCCCGCCCCATACGTGCCACCAGTGGCAGCGCCAGGGTATGGCTGGGGTAGGCTACACCCATACCAAGAAATGGCTTAGCCCCACCATGAAAAATGATGTTAAAGTAAGCAAAATAAAGTCTGCGGAGTAAATTGCGCGGAGTAAATTGCACAGACAGCAGTTAGTAAGATTGATTTCAGTTGCCACGGTTTTGAAAACTTTTGTCACGTAGTGATCGTCTTCTCAATAGAACATCTTTGATAACGGCGTGGTGTTGTTGCAGGAAGTCCCGACGGAGAATACTTTTGCTGTAGTACAGGGCAGAGCCATATAATAGTAATAATATGGCTCTGGTACAGGGGTGCACATAACTGGTACGCAGGTTATGTGCGTAATCTGAAATGCGTACCGTCACTTAAGATGGACTTTTATTAATCCCTGTGGGGAAATTGTTTCTCTGCATTTGACCCATCCTGTGTTAGGAGCAGTGTGCTGCCATTTTGAACGGCGCCCGGGGAGTAGTGTGGGGAACGGTGCCTTGCTCAGGGACACCTCGGTACGAGCACTCGGTCTTTCCGGGACTTGAACTGGTGACCTTCCAGTTGCCAAGCCAAGTTCCTATCGACTTCGCCACCACCGCCCACTTGTGTCACAAAGCGCATTTGCGTACCGACGTACTTGTGAAGCTTTTCCAGAAGGTGGTTCGATCACCGGACGACAGAGTCGGTCTCCGTGTGCACAGACAGGCTGCTGTTAACGTCGGTCTGTACAACGGACTTGTGCCAAAACTACGCCAACCGGCTGCGGAGGGAGACTCCCCCCCTTCACTGGAGAACTGCGCTAAAACAGCTGATCACAACGTTCACACTCTGTGGTCACGAAGTACTCCACTAGCCGCCCCCCCCCTCTGTCGACTTTCCTGAAGTACTCCCCCGTTGATAGAAATCAACATGTAATGAATTAAGACCCCACGGTTTGATGATTGATAGGTGTGTGGGTCGTCTTTCATTTTGACACGCAGAAAAATGTTATAATAAACATACATACTGTATGTTAAATTGATATATCCGCCTTCTTTCATTTATCTTTCCATTCCCAACAATATACATAAATAAATGGCATATTTTGGACATAGTTCGAATGGTGATTAATCATGATTAATTAATTTTTAAGCTGTGATTAATCTGATTAAAATTTTTAATCGTTTCACAGCCCTAATTTTTACATTTGTTTTTCCATAGATAAATGGTCCAAATGTCTATCTATTTTAAGTGTGATATGTTTAGTATACAGCTTCAGCGAGCTAATTAACACAATAGGCAAGTTACTATTTGCAGTCGAATTTTTCAAGGGTATCATTGTTATTTCCGAATGTCTTAACTCTTAAATTACGTTATATATACGATATTTCCCGAGTAGCGATGTAGCTAGCTAGCACTTATCTTTACACAATGTTTCGTACCGGTAAAAATATACATTTTAAGACAAGATGATAGTCGCAGTCGAATTTTTACTAAGTAATGACTATTCGAAAACCATGACCTAATGCTTAATATCAATTTCTCACCACAATGATGATGTGGTATAATATAAAATGAGTTTAACCCTCCCAGGGTTCTTACACCTTTTCCAAAGTCAAATTCAAGCACTTTTCAAGGTGCATTTTCCAGCTTTTCAAGCATCTTACAGCTGTTGTAAATTACATATTTATATACACATACTCAAATGATTATTTCCCTACCTCACATTAAATCAGATGTTCTTTATGCTATAAACAACCAAATGTGTGTTTCGTGATAGCATTCTACACGAGGATGAAGTTTATTATTTCAAAATTAGTGATCTGTACGTAGACTGGGCCTCCCATATAACCTGTCTGAGCCAATATAAAACAATCAGCCAAATAACTTTTCAATACATTATTGATTAATTGTTGAGGTACTTTTAGGTTGGCAGTAAACATAAGTCAATGGTAAATGGTGTACTTTTCCTCCACTACATGTATTAATCCCTTTAGTTACTTCACAGATGTGGATGAATGATGTGAAATCTAACCAAGTGTTAAATCAGACTTTAGTTCCACCTGGAGTAAATCCACCAGCTACCCTGCAGTCTACAAAGTCATTCAGACTAGCTGCACCTTCACCAGCTTTGAGAACACTTTCATGATCAATCATTATAAAACATATCATATATATTATTCTGACATGG
The DNA here is from genome assembly GCF_902827115.2 of Pseudochaenichthys georgianus. Classification (NCBI taxonomy): domain Eukaryota; kingdom Metazoa; phylum Chordata; class Actinopteri; order Perciformes; family Channichthyidae; genus Pseudochaenichthys; species Pseudochaenichthys georgianus. Next base: position 42,168 of record NW_027263361.1, read on the forward strand.
ACCAATCTGTACAACGACTACTTTTACTGTCGCTACTTTCACTATATTTAGATGAGAATACCTTTGCTTTTACTTGAGGAATATTTTGAATGCAGGACTTTCACTGTAACAGAGTATTCCTACACTTTGGTACTTCTACTGTTACTCAAGTACAAGACCTGAGTACTTCTACTTTTACTAAGTACAAGATCTGAGTACTTATAATTTCACTACAAGATCTGAGTACTTGTACTTTTACTCAAGTACAATATCTGAGTACTTATTTCACCTCTGGCAGTGTATTTGCCTGAATTGTAGCCATAAAATCACAGAGCTGCATAAAAATAGACTCACAATGGTAACAAGTGGAAAATAATATTTACAAATGTGTCCAATGACTTTAGGTAATGTTGACTACTCAAGACACCTGACTTATACATCTTCAAAGGAAGACTGTGTTCATTCTACAATTACATGGGATTAAAGCTAAATGTAGTTTTACTTGTATAATACTTCAATTTTATATAAAAGACAGTTTGTTTTCATCTGTTTTCAAATAAACAAAGTCTTGGCTTTCAAAATATTAAACTTGTTTCGGCAAATTCAGATGATAATTACAAGCAGAGAACGGACTAATGTAACGTCACAGCAAGCATAACAACAGCCGGTGTTTCTTGTGAGTGTTTCCCCGGTACACAAACGCAAAAATACACAAACACACTCGCGAGCTTCCCCCAGTAATACAAACGAAAATGTGTCTTCGGGTCAATGTGACTGATTTCGATAGAGCAAGTCACATTTGGTTTAGGCACGAAACATACTACCAGTAGAAATACATTGCTTTTAAAATCGCTCTGTATCGAATCAATAGATTATATTTCGTGACTATAACACGAAATGCCGTGAGTGCTTCATCCGCTTCATCCTCTGAACACCACAGGATGGCGACTGACATAACATAGGTACGCTCCTCTGAAATGATTATCCCCTGCAATTATTATTATCCCTCATGGAGTTCGCTATTCAGCTCGCTAACGTTAGCTTAAACAAACGTAACATGCAACGTTAGCCTAATCTAAAATGCTCTACTACGGCATACCTTTCATGTGGCTCGTCAGCGCAGACTCTCGCATCGTTATTTTTGCAAACTTTGCAGGAGGCTACTCGTGGGCTTGACCCTCGTCTTAGCCATGGCTTGTATTTGTCTTCTGCTAGCCAACGCTCGTTGAAACTGCAACCTCCTGGCACACAGTCACCTATCACTCTCATCAGAATGCCCAGGTCACACGTAACACAAACACTTGCAGGTCACGCGCATAGCACGCAAGCACCCTTACGAACCCTGCCCTCCGGTATCATTCGATTGCACTACCCTAATTAGTAATTTGGGACAAAAATATCCGCTGCCAAAAACTTTGATAAAAACATATTAAAAATTGTTGAGCACTCATTGTTACTTACTCAGATTGTTCACAGGTCTCGGAGATGTAAGTCTGGGGCTGGGCTAGAATATAAAGACATGTTGTGAATACATCTATTACAAATCATTCCAATGTCATACTTCACGTTGCTTTAATAACTAATATTAGTTAGTAATTATTAATCATGTAGTATGCTCTAGTCTAGAGCGCTTTGCAGCAACACGTTGGCTTGCTAACAAAAACAACTAACAGGCAAACTACGATAGAAAGTGCATGGAAAGTAGTAACATTAGCTTCAGACGCTACATATGTGCTAATTCCTTCGACCACGCAAAACTGCTAGTCGTTTTCGTTAAATTGTCATGTTGTGCAGCTGTGCCTAATAGATATAGCCGTCAACAGTATTACTGAATAGTTATCAACTCTTCCCTAACCCACAGGCGAACTCATTAGCATTTCAATAGAAACCCTACTAGCATTGACGCTAAATATACATGCTAATGACCCGCTAGGTAAACACACACCCAATAGCATGATGCTAGCGGTTTGTTCATCCACCACGTGCCTAGGTTAGCATGACTAATAGCTGAGAACTGTATCACCGTAGCTAACTCATTGGTTGATTGTTTTTCATACTTACCAAGCGGATGATAATGCATGCAACATATTAGTTGTGGAATCAAGGCTAAGTCAAGATGGAGGTTATCAGGTTAAGCTCACCACAAATGCGACGTCTCCTCAAGTCCTCATCAGCGCCGGAAAAGACTGCGCGTAATACAACATCGCACACAAGGCGATCTCTCCCGGAAGGTCATGGTCAAGTCCCTCCCTTTCCGGTGGAGCTCACGGACCTTATTTCGGAAAATTATGTATTGAAGTCAATGGAGAGAGAAAAGTTATCTTTCGATCCCGTTTGAATTGTGCCACGAATTACACATATGATGTTTGTCAATTTAAAAAAAATTAAAATGTGTCTTAAAACTGTGAAGTAACACATTTTTTGAAACCGCTCAATGAACTACATCTCCCGTCTCGCACAAACACCAAGACGACCGTCACGTTGGCACATTTCACTTCTTTCTTTCAGAATGAGGCGAAAAGTATTAAACGAGGTGAAAATCACTACAAGTCTGGGCATCTTGAGAGCTGTACATACACAAAAGGGGAGTTAGTCGATTCCGTTTAGAGCCAGCATGCGGGATCGGGATTCTGGGATTTGTAGTCTTTCTAGTTACGTATTTTTCATAGTCTTATATTTCAACAGTTTTACGACAAACTGTGACTTTTTTGACATGGAAATGATTTTTTTTAATTGACAAACATCATATGTGTAATTCCTGGCACAATTCTAACGGGATCAAAAGATAATCTTTCTCTCTCCATTGACTTCAATACATCATTTTTCAGAAATAAGGTCCCATGAGCTCCACCAGAAAGGGAGGGACTTCGCCACTCTATTCTTACACAATTAAGATTACAGTGTGTAAAAAGTAGATATATCAAATGAATCAATCAAATGAAATATAAAAAGTAAAAAATAAATGGTATCTAAACATATTAACCTTTCTGTCGTGTTCGGGTCAAATCTTACCGATTTCCTACTTTCATCAATCATAATTATTGTGTTTTACATTTGATTCTCTCAAGGCCTTATGATATCCTCCACACTAGACATTTGCACCTATTCATGTAAACCAGTAGTCTGAGACTATATGTTTACAGCTCAAAAGGGAGTTAAATCAAATGTGGTCATGTAATGGTTTTTGTGTTAATGTAAGAGCAGTTAAAACAGGCCGGTCAAATTTGACCGGGAGCACCAAAGTAAGGGGGGAGAAATGAACACGACACAAAGGTTAAATAAAAAATAGCATCAAAAAGCCACTACATCTTAATCAGGGGCTACAGAAAATTGTTCTTTGTAGTGATGTCATGTCACGTGCGCATGTTGCTCAGCTTTTTTACCAAAAACATTTGTGCATTTCAAGGTAATGTCACCCGCAACCTTAATGGACTAGAAAAAGCAAATACAAGTCTTTAGACAAAATAATGTTGAAACTTGTATGGAATTGTTGGCAAATGAGTGTTGCTGAGGCCAGACCCTAAACCCTAACTAACACTGCAATACAATAAAGGGGGAAATGTAATTGTAATTGTTTATATATACACACACACACACACACACACACACACACACACACACACACACACACACACACACACACACACACACACACACACACACACACACACACACACACACACACACATACCAATGAAACAGACACATACAACCTGTTTTACTGACTTTACAATGTTTGTGATAAAACTAGGTGTAAGTATGTTTTCAAAATCTCTCTGTTGCACACACACAAACACACACACACACACACACACACACACACACACACACACACACACACACACACACACACACACACACACACACACACACACACACACACACACACGTATATATATAAATACATAAAATGTGTATATTATATACATTACAACATTATGTGTGTACACCAGGCATAGACTGTATATATAAAGTGTACACAGTTGGCAGTTGGCCACCGCGCTGCACTGTGGGATATGCTACATCTCATTTTGAAATATAGTGTGAACGGACCGGTACCAGAGAGGGAGCTGACGTTAACTGCATTCTGCAATGACCGGAATAAGGAGCACATCTCAGGTATGTGGCATATTTTATGAATGTATGGATATAGAGTATCATTATAACTCTCAGCTAGCTCAAATACAATTCATTTCATTTCATTTCAAACCTTTATTTATACAGATAAATCCCATTGAGATCATTGATCTCTTTTCCAAGGGAGACCTGCTCAAGTAGTTTCCACATGAAACATAAAAACATAAACAGAACAACAAAAGGACATCATACAGCATCATTTACATAATTATCCACATAAACAGGTACCAATAGCTTCTGATTGACTAGCATCCAACCCAGCTTTAAAAACATTTAGTGGCACCAGATTGTTCAGTTTCCATTTAATTTGCAGACTATTCCAAGACAGAGGAGCTGCGCATCTAAAAGCTGTCTTCCCTAAGACAGTCCTAGCAGTTGGCACATTTAATAAAACCACAGCATTCGATCTCAGGCAGTAGCCACTTACAATTCTCCGTGAGATCAGGGAGCAGATATAAGATGGAAGTTTCCCTAACATGGCTTTGTATATAAAAATGTACCAGTGACTGAGCCTCCGTACAGTTAGTGAAAGCAAACCAGCCCTTGCATACAGGGTACAGTGATGGGTTAATGCTTTACAGTCTGTCACACATCTCAGTGCACTGTGATACGCAGCATCTAACTTGACCAGGCAATGGGCAGGTGCATTCATATAGACCAGATCCCCATAGTCCAGCACAGGTCAAAGGTCACAGTGACTAGCCTTTTCCTGGCCTCAAGCGAGAAACAGGACTTGTTCCTGTAGAACAGGGGTCGGCAACAGGCGGACCGCGGTCCGGATCCGACCTATACGGACCCGGACCTATAATCAATACATTAATAGCAATTTTAACGGGACGATTCTATTTTAACCACCGCCGACAGGGGGCGAAAGAGATGAGTGAGCGATACAGGGAGAGAAACACAGAAGAAGAGACGAGAGCGCAGCAGAGAGAATAGAGATGGCAAATCCGGATCCTTTGACGGACTCAGGGTCTTCTGAGTCAGTCATTGAAGAGATCCGGATCATACGAGTCATATGAGTCAGCATCACCAAGAGCGTAGAAATCCTACCGGTGAAACCGAAAACGTGTTGCATTTCACGAGCATATTAAACTGACGTTACATTAATCTCCGCTACACAGTGTCTTTTGCTTTAATAAAAAATGTTGATCACAAACAAAAAGGGTCATTTTGCAATTTTGCAAATCTCAGTCTGCTGTTGACTCGTGCATGACGACGAGTCTGCTGGATCTCTGGATCTGCTGCTACGGTTACGGCCCGTACACACTACAGGCGTCAAAAAAGGCTTCCAACGCTTCGCCCATTCATTTGAATGGGGTGACGTAGGATATTTTCAAAATTCGCCGAACTGCATTGTGGGTAGCATGGCAAGGCGTTGCAAGCCTCGCGAGCGTCTATCGGCGTCAAAAGTTCAACAATGTTCAACTTTTGAGGCTCGAGGCTTGCTCGAAGCTGGCGTCAGCCAATCAAATCCCGTTTTTGAATTCCCGTCATTACAAGCGCTAGCCAATCAAACCTGCGTGTATGCAGGTCTCGACTATTTTCCTTATGTCAGAAAATGGAGGACAAATTAATCATTTCCGTGGCAAATGTCCCAGTCTTGTATGACTGTACTCTGTTCACCTACCGGGACCTAAACCGGAGGAACCAGGCATGGCGGGAGGTGGCAGAGACAGTTGGTGAAACTGGTAGGTTTTCAACTGTTTGGAGAGTTTATATCCAGTTTACTTCGTTTTAGCATTGAACAGACAGCTAGTAATGTAGCATAATAACATATTGTGGTGACCACCTTCGATCGCCTCCGACTCCCATATCTCTCGGCACTACAATATCATATATATTAATAAAAAATTATTATAAGTATAAGCATAATATATAACATAACATATAATACATGCACAGCTATCAAGCATAGACAGTATATTTAGCCAGCATGGAATGTAGCATAAAAATAGCATTCATTAATGGAGGAATAATTTAGTAAATTAACAAAATTCACTTTATTATTTATTAACTTTATTATTTCATTTCATTAGAGAACGTCTGCAAGAAAAGATGAAAGAAGTCTGCTGTCTGCTGTGACCAATGGCCCAGCCAACCCCACCAGTGGTGGAGGAGGATGAGGACTTTCAATTCTTCAAGAGCCTCTTGCCCACCATGAGGCAGATGATAAAGGCACAGAGGGCAAGAGTCCGCCTCGGGGTACACCAGCTCATTTTTGAGGTGGACCAGGAGAACAATGTATAATTTTATAATTTTTTCACACATACTGATCCACATTACATTTTTTTACACTCATCACACACACTTCACTCAAATTCACCAAATAAAACATTATTTCAAGTATGTTATGGCTATACCGTGTCTTCACTTGTTCATGTGGTTTGTCAGTTGCAACATACCAGAAGCTTCATGTATGTTGGAATATATAATGTGCTTTCTTCTGTAATTGGTCATGTGAAAACATATTGAAATTATGAGTGGTTTATCAGTAAAAAACAGGGCTGAAGGAAAAAGGTTGTTAGTCAAGTCATAATATAATAATATCAATTCAAGAAAACATGTTTATTAGCAATGTTTGATTTTAAAATGGCTCATTTGGAATATTTGCTCTTTAAAGAAAATGGGTAGCTCTTAAAAGAGCTTTTGGTTTGGAGGAGCCATGGTGACCCTACACCACGTTCTGCTGCCATGACACTGCACCCTCCTCATTCAAATAGGAGCAGAAGGTCTCCCGCAGTTGGATGGATCGGCGTGTGGCGTTGTTTGAGCCCATCATAGGTGCATCGCGCAGGGTTGGAGCTTCATCACTCGACTTTGCGACGACAGGTGTGCATGATGACCTTCCTATTGTCTTCCTGCGGAGGACGTTGTGCAACACACAGGTGGCCTTCACACACAACTCTGTTACCTCCGGGCTGGTGGTGATGACACGCCGGAACATTCTCCACTGGGATGAGAGGATGCCAAACGCACATTCAACCACCAACCTGGCCGAGGCGGTAGTTGAACAGCCTCCTGTGAGCTGACGTCCAGGGAACGGACGCAGCAGGTTGTCCAGCAGCGGAAAAGCCTCATCCCCAACGAAGACACGGGGGAGAAGGCCCAGCCGCTCTGCTCCTGGGATGACGGTGTCAGGCGGTAGCTGCAGACTGCCACCTCGGAGGCGCTCTCCAATGCAGAATTCCGCAGGCTTCCACCGTCGCTGCTCCTTCCAAAACCTCCGACATCCACTACCCTGAAGAGGTACTGGGCGTCCACGACAGCCAGCAGTACCAAGGAGTGGGTGGACTTTGCCGGAGCCTGGATCACCACGTGCTTCCCATCAATGGCACCAACGCAATTTGGAAAGTTCCAGCGCTCCTGAAACCCAGCAGCGATGGCTCTCCAGTCCTCCGTCTGTGGTACCGGCATGGTCTCCTCGACCAGCGCGGTCCAGGTGGCACCCGCAACCTCCTTGACGATGACAGCCACTGTTGTATGCCCGACCCGATAGCTGAATGCTATGGTTCTGTACGAGTCACCGGTTGCTAGGTACCTGAGAAAAAAGTAATATACATGATTTAAAAAAAATAAAAAGTTATACGCCACGCAGACACACACACCACAGACACACACACACCAACATACCACAGACACACACACACACCAACATACCACAGACACACACACCAACATACCACAGACACACAATTACACCACAGGCAGACACATACACACCACAGACACACCAACATACCACAGACACACAATTACACCACAGGCAGACACATACACACCACATACACACAATTACACCACAGGCAGACACACACACACACACACATCACAGACAGACACACACACAGACATACCACAGACACACACACCAACATACCACAGACACACAATTACACCACAGGCGGACACACACACAACGCAGACACACAAACATACCACAGACACATCACAGACACACAATTACACCACAGGCAGACACACACACCGCAGACACACACACACCACAGACACACAATTACACCACAGGCAGACACACACACACATCACAGACACACCAACATACCACAGACACACCAACATACCACAGACACACAATTACACCACACACACCCACAGACACACAATTACACCACACACACACACACACACACACACACACACACACACACACACACACACACACACACACACACACACACACACACACACACACACACACACACACGTTTACCTAGCTATCTTAATTAATGTCATTCATCTGAACTAAATCACAGACTTCATTCATCCATTGCATGCATTCTCTCTCTTTATATACAGAGTCATATTAAAGAAGTAGAAATACACAAAACGTACCGTAGGCAGATGGCGAGTCGCAGATGTGCTGAAACAGTACACCATCCAGGCGGATCTCTTGGACAAGAACGTGGTATTCTCCCCGTTGCAGACGTTTTCTGAGTATCGGATGTACCCAACAGCGACGCACTATACGTGGCCTCCCGCGAGACATTGAATAAACCAACGCTACCGTTGCTACAAAACCGGCATCCATTTTGGCAATAGTAAAGAAGAGCCGGGCTTTTTTTTGCTTTGTATGCCGGGGGGGGGGCGGGAGATTCCTGATTGGTTGTTGGTCGCCTTGGGCGCGAGAAAGCGCCAAGCCTCGGACACGCCCAGCTTCAAGCTTTTCTGACGCCTGTAGTGTGTACGGGCCGTTACGGCTCTGAGTCCGCACGAGTCTGCTGTGTGTTGCACAGTGAGTCAGGATTTGCGAATCTGAGTCTGTGAAGTTCCGCTGACTAACTCGTAGGCTACTGGTCTCTCTCGATCATTGTCCTGGATTCACGGATCCCGCGATTTTGATTAAGTCCATTATGTATCCGGCTCTAAATGAAGTTTCAGTATAGACTTCTAACAAAATTGTCATGTTGTGCAACAGTCTCCTGCGTGTAATAGCTGCATTTCCAATAAGGATCTTACTTGACAAAACGTTTATTTTGAACATAGCACACAAAAAGAAACAAACAATGACAAATAATAGAAAATTGCAAAACAGTTAGAATATATATAATGTCTTAATTATACAATTATTATTACAAATGTCTAATATCTTTTAATACATTTAAAAATTAAGACTTTGTGTGAACACAGTTCAACAAAGCAAAAATATATATTATTTTTTAAGTAAGGTTACCGATGAAAAACAATGAAGAACTCTGTGTTAGAGGAATGTATTATTGGCCATAAGACTGTTAAACACCTGAACTTTGAAACAACATCTATAACATTAATCTGGCTGCTACTTAGAAATGATTTATCTAATCATATTCCAATAACTTGTATATAGAATCTTATTGAATTATTTCACTTTTTACTATTTTTGTTTTTGTATTTACTTGCACTATTTTCTTCTGTGTATCTGTTTTATTGTGTTGCACTGTTTGAGGCGCCTGGGACCTAAGATTTCCATCGTCATAACTACACTGTAGCCATAGGCGGCGCGTGAGGCTCAGGTTTGGGAAGGCTAAATCACTTTTTTTTACCTGACGCTGCCCGCCTCCGGCGTCTATAGAAAAGAGATCAACTCACCAATCAGAGCTCAGTGTGCGGAGTTTAAATCTATCAAGTCATATTACAGGATAAAGGAAATACAGTTTAAACTGCTGTATGCAGAGAAGACGCCGACGTGTCACACTTATCATTCATATCACATTCAATCAGATCATCGATCATATAATATCATAATTAGGGCTGTCAGTCGATTAAAATATTTAATCGCGATTAATCGCATGATTGTCCATAGTTAATCGCGAATAATCGCAAATTAATCGCACATTTTTTATCTGTTCTAAATGTACCATAGAGGAATATTTTTCAAGTTTTTAATACTCTTATCAACATATGAGTGGACAAATATGCTTTATGCTAATGTTTATTATCATTTGAACAATGACAAATATTCTCATGAATATTAAACACAACAACCTCTGAACATTACAAATATTCGCCTCAATTCAACCTGTGTGTGTGTGTGTGTGTGTGTGTGTGTGTGTGTGTGTGTGTGTGTGTGTGTGTGTGTGTGTGTGTGTGTGTGTGTGTGTGTGTGTGTGTGTGTGTGTGTGTGTGTGTGTGTGTGTGTGTGTGTGTGAGTGAGAGAGAGAGAGAGTGTGAGAGAGAGTGTGAGAGAGAGTGTGATCGTTGGAACTATGTGCAACTCAAGGCATATGCTCGAACGGGAGCTGCCTGGACGCTGCAATCATGTTGCTGCAATCATGAGTGTGCTGACTTCTCGTACAATGTCCCGCTGTCTGCTTCCTGCATCAAGTCAAGTGCTCGGTGCAGTTGTGTGGATAGAGCGCTCCTCTGTTTTCATTTAAACAGCTCCTTATATCCGTTAGCGCAGCTAGCTAGCACCAGATGCTAACAACAACAATAGCCGCGTTCACACTGCGGTACGGTAATGCACGTAAGGTCTCTCTCTCGCTCGCTCGGGCCACACACACCCTCCCGGTCCTCCCGATGGCCAGTCGGTGCCTGCCGGTGAGCGTGGAAGTGTGGTCTGCCACAAGCGGGCGGCAGGAGCGGGGCTGTCAGCATCAGCTTGTAGATGGTATTTTAAACTCGATGCGCTCTGAAACTACGGGGCGGCCGAGGACAAAAAATACACATGCGTTAATCGCGTTAAAATAATTAGTGGCGTTAATTTTTTTTTGCGTTAACTTGACAGCCCTAATCATAATATAGCCAGATATTATCTCCTTATCTGAGCCGTATCTGGCCGTGCAACACTCAGTGTCACATACTGTATGCAGAAGCATTATTTTAAGCAACGCATTAAGTTGATGAAACACTCAACTCAAATGTAATTAAAGTCAGATCCACTCGTGTCTTAGATGGGGCAGTGATATCATAAACCTGTATTCACCTTGCAGGTGGCTTGTATCCTGGATTATATGTTTAAATCATGGATGTTTAAAGTTCAGGCGGCGGAGCTCAAGTCTAGTTTCTCCACCTGGAGATATTCTCACTATTTCACTTTTGTCGAGCACAAAGAAAAGAACGTTTTAGTTCAATGTAAGTTGTGTCCTGGCGGGTCAAAGAGCATATCTACTGCCCAAACCAGTCGTTCAAATCTCTTAAAACATCTGCAGAAACAACATGCTGGGACGAAGCTAGTAGCTAAGACCACAGAGACTCAGCCGACGCCACTCCACCTGCACCTAAAAACTTTTTCCAACTACCTGGAGAAAGAATATACAAAAATGTAAAGCCAGCTAATATCGATGCTATCCAGATTGCATATAATGCATGTCAAGTTGATCAACAGATTGTATTATTCTCCAATGCAATAACAGTACTGAAATGAAGGCTATAAGGGCATTAATATAATGGGAGCCCTTTTTTTAAGTAACTAAAACGTTACTTTTCACAGTAACGCATTGCTTTCTGGTGTAAGTAATCAGTAAAGTAACTGAGTTACTTTTTAAATGAAGTAACTAGTAATGGTAACTAGTTACTGGTTTCCAGTAACTAGCACAACACTGCTTTTCATTAATGAAGTATGACGCTTCGCTGTCAGTCCACTTGTCCCTGTTTGTGATTGGTTAAATGTTGCTAACCCCGCCCCTTTCACATGAACGTGCTCTCAGCTGGTGAGAGAAGCCCTGGCTTGATTTACCGAGTTGATATTAACCAGCGTCGAGATCTCGTTTGTTGGGTTTAGTTTAGATAACTCAAACATATCCAGGGTTTGAACTGGCTTCGTAGTACAGGGCACTGCATAGCAGTGCTAATGTCAAAGACACAAACATTATATTTTTATTTTACCAGGATGCAGTGACACAAATATTTGGGAAGGCTTAGCCTACAGCACCCGCCGCCCCTGACTGTAGCTATGTTCGTATGACCAATAAAAGCCTTGAACCTTCATGTATGTAGGTACTGTCAAACAAGAACAAACTAATATCATATGCTAACTGTCATCTCTTTTTTATTTTTGTTTCAGCGTCACCTGTCCCAGAGGAGTTCCTCCAAGTGTTCGGCATGACTGTGGAGGATTTGGACCGGCTGGCTCTGTGGAAGAAAAATGATCTCAAGAAACAGGCCCGACTGTTTTAACAACATATGGACGTATGTTAAATACTGCCATAACTAGAGCGAGAGACTTTAGGGGGGGAGAAAGAGATATTCAGTCTTCTGCTCAATGTCACTGCCATGGCTAAGAACCTGTTCGAGATCTCGAACCAAATCCATGGACTTCTGATGTACCGAGGGAAGGCCACAGAGACATGATGCACAGATGGACTGCTAAACTGTTACATGTCGCTGTGTGCTGGAGCGGTGCAAGCAATAGAGACTTTTAGTGATGTGCTTTTCTTAAGCCTGAAGGATGGGGGAGACATGGCTGCCCCTATTGGGCCACACGTGGGGATATCTGTGATCAGAGCCACAGTACTTTAAACATAAAGAGGAGAATGTTGGCTTTGCCTTATTTGTTATAAGTAGTTATGAGTGTGCAGCACCAGCAACCTGAATGAGTAGAATGTAGACATCAGTTACGACACGTTATCAGTGTGAATGATTAGATGAGGAGAATGGGTGAGCGAGCGCACAGCAGCATCACTTTGCTTTGGTTTAGAAGGATGCATATAGTTTACAAGTGTCCCTGTTGTGGCTCTATCACCTGAAATACTGTGTCTCTCTGCTTTACACTCATTGATAGAGAATGAATCGAGTTACAATCTGAGGTGTATTCAACTTCTTTTAAATTGTAGGTGTGATCTGCATTAATTTGTGTGCAAATGAAAACCAAAGTGAGAATGCGACTATACATATTAGGCGATCACTTCCATGTAGTGTCCTGGGTAAATAGTTAAAGGTCACGAGTAGATACAGTGCACTCCTCAGCTGTATGGTAGCCTTACATAATGTGGACTCCAGTAGATTCAATAGATACAGAACACAGCAGTGCAGTCCTCCTGCTCCAAGTTCCCAGCTCATTGCAATAGAATGATGACTAAAGGTTTTAGGATGAGGACTGCAGTCATCCATACATTTACATTCACTGTTATTTATATTCTTTTAGAATGATAATGTTGTAGTTACAGGGAATATATTGACTCACAATAAAACACTCTGTAAGGTTTTTAACACACTGAAAAAGATCCAGGGTTGTTGAAGACTTTACTTCCTTTGAATGCTGTTATTTTTGATTTTGTCACAAAAAATGTAAACTTGAAACAAATCCAGTCTCCTTCCGTTGTGTGGGGGAGAAATGCATCTTCCATTTCTTGTCAACTGAATGTGTTTCTCAATGGGAGATATCACTTTTTACCGACCGGCTTTGGTACGTTTGCCTGACAGATGGATCATCCAATCACCTGCCAGGTACGTGTCTGATCTTTTCTAGTTGCCACTGATGTGTTCTAAGTTGCTTGTTTGTCACAAACCATCTGGCACAAAGACTGTGTGGACTGAGACGCATCTTAGGAGTCCGAGTGGCATTTCAAACCACCAATCAAATTTGGTTTTGAACAAGAAATTGCGATTTTCATTAAGCTGTTGATGTAAAATCAATGTGTGTGTGTGTGTGTGTGTGTGGTGTGTGTGTGTGTGTGTGTGTGTTGTGTGTGGGTGTGTGTGTGTGTGTGTGTGTGTGTGTGTGTGTGTGTGTGTGTGTGTGTGTTTTAATCAGCTGGATAGCACAAATACTTTAAAATACCCATAATTCAATTAAAGTAGTGCTCATACTTTTTTCTTGCAAAGAACATAACAGGGAACCATCCATGTAATGTGTGTGGCAATGAGATAATCCCCCTTTGTATCACATCACAGCTTCTGAGATCGGGTCAACTTGACCCGACGACAGCAGGAAAGCTAAATAAACGAAAACTTGACTCAAAGTATACATTTTAAATGATTTTATTGACTTAAAGATGAGTGCATTGCTTCCTGTAAGAAACAAATATCTGTTCCACTGAGTACCAACGTTTTTAAATATGAATAAGATGCATGAAAACATATGATTCAAATCAGGATATAAATTATATATGAACATAACCTTTACAATAAAGATGTAAAATATACCGAGATGAATAGATTATAATTATTTATTGATTTTAATTGATTGAATCAGCTACAATATTTTTGTATTGATTGAATGTGCATACTGTTAATGCTTAATACAGTATTCTTAACAATATCATTATCATTCATATTCTTCCTCTTTAAATGTTCATCATTTCCATGATGTTGTCCTCGAGACATTTGTCTCTGATTGCTTTTATTGTTCATTTTAAGAAATCTAAGAGTTTTTGTTAATGTAATCAATGTGGGGAAACTGGAGTAACCCCGCCTCTATTTTGAACGGAAAAATACTCCTGGACATTTGTTCCTTCAAAGTGGCTGTCCACTCTGAGAGTTTTTTTTACTTGATTTCAGGAATCAGTTGGGAAAACCGAAGCACATTTTTCACTCGGAGGAAACCCGTGTGGATTTCGAAGGACAAAGACCCGTGGAGATCTACCCTTAATATCCCCCTAAATATTGCACGCTACAGGTTTTTCATTTGCAGTTAAATGCTAAAATGCGGGACAACCTGGAGGAACCCTGCGGCACCGTTCACTTACTGAACGCTCCTCCAGATGTTGGAGAAGGCTTTTCCAACAGACCTAAAGAATCTGCAGATGGTTCTATGTTTCTGAGGTGGGTTGAGCAGGTGATCATCGACGGACCAGACTATATAAGCTCCAAGTCCTGGGTCCTTTAAAATCAAACGGGCCAGGACCATATCTTGAGAGCCCGCAATCTTGCACAAGCGCTGGTAAACAATCTTGTCAAGGTCATTGAAGGTTGTTGGGGTGGTGTAAAAGTCCCTGTGCTGCACCTCAGCCCAAACGTTATCAAAGAGGCTCTTAATGATGTCCTTGTCGTCCACCATAGTGCGCCCCACTTTAGATTTCTTGAAGGCCAGCGTGACCAGCTTCTCCACAACAATCTGAATGCAGACTCTATTCAAATCCCACTGCCTGTTTGCGTCCTCCTCCAAAGGACTGGCAGTTCTCTCCTCACAAAGCGCGGCTCGCTCCAAAGCCTCGCCCCTCTCCAAGGCCTCTGACTGGAACGGAGCCTCAGGCCCCATTATGGCCTGTTGGACCCTTTGACTCTGGGTGGCGACCTGAGTGTTCACAAACCAGCTCATCAGCGACACGAAACGCCACGCCTGTTTGCGGATCTCCGCGTACATGTTGGCATGCACCTGAGGAACGAGCAACGTCCTGACGGACGAGTGCCTGACAGGCTCTGGGAAGTCACTGTGCGACATACCACTAGCAATGTGTCTGTACAACATGTCGCTGAGTGCCTCAATAAATACTAAATGCTTGACACTGGAGAAGTTCTTGAACCTTTTAAAGACACTAATTTCTTTCCCTCCCTTTTCCCCTCCCTCAGTCATGAGAAGAGCACTTACGCTGCTCATCAGTGACATCATGGACTTCGTAGTTTCAGCTTTGGGCTCTGGGTGGAATTTCTTTTTAAGCTTTACCACCATGCGATGAATCCAAGCTTTGGCAACACGCTTTGCCAAGCATTTCTTCACCCTCAGCTTTACGCCCTGCTTGCATTTGGTCTCCTGTTTGTGTTGACTGGTGGACTTGCCATCATGCGTCCTCTCCTGATTCTCCTCCTGCTGGGTCAGAAGGGCTGTGATGCCCATCGCGGTGTTGGCGATCTCCAGAGAGCACTCCTCTTGCAGCAGATCATAAACCTGGTCAGGCAAATCGTCCAGGACGGGATCGGTGATTTTTCTCAGCTCCTGGTCAATGAGTTCTTCCACGGATTTTTGTTTGCGAATGTCAATCACTGAGTCCCCTGACGAACTCTGCTCCTCGACTCCTATTAGTAAGGACACCACTGAGACCGGTGACTCAGCTCTGGGCTCCTCGTTATCCACCAATGGTTTCTCCAGGGGGGCGGGACTTAATTTTCTCTGACGTGTTCTACGTTGGCTTCTCCTAATTCTCATTTTTCCGGCAAAGGCCTTCAGCATTGTGCAGATGTGCCCCACCATAATGTTGAGCCTGCAGGGGCGAATGACGCGCTCAGCAGTGTGCATCGGGGTAGAGAGGGCAGAGTTCACGCTCTCTGCCACCTCTTTGCTCATGACAGCTGCACAAAGCTCCACGCTGTCGTCCTCCACCTGGCTCGCAAGGTCCAGAGCTTGGGCGATACTCTGGGAGAGCGCGTCCCCCAGGCTGGACCTGATGCTCTCCTCAGAGACAGACGTCTTCATGCCCGTACAAGCAGCCAAAATGGCCTTAGTTAGGGACGTTACAACCTCGACAACAAGGTCTGCCACCACGATTAAGGTGGCATCATCAGGTTTGCCTGACCTTAACAGAAGCCACTGATCTCCTGACACCCCTTGAACAAAGGTCTCAACAATAGGAAACAGAGTCACTCTGAGCTCTGGCATTGCCTCTGTCTGTTGGCTGTTCATGGCCATTACAACTGTATTAACCCACTAACCAGCAATTTAAACAATACTGTTATTGATTATTTTTAAATATCTAGCAACTGAACAATTTATGGTGATTATTTTTAAATATTTAGCAATTTAAAAAACAATCTGAATTATATTTAGATATCCTGATATTCAAAGAATAATGTGGATTGTTTTCAATGCTGTGTGGACTACTGTACTAAATGTGAAGGAACTGGTCTCAAGGTGACTGTCTGACAGCAGAATTTGCTCCTATCTGCTGGAAGATATGTCTACGTCATTCTAAACTTCAAGGGCCAAAGTGATCTAGAACGTGACGCCATAGATTGAAGCAGCGAGCGATCGCTAAGCCCCGCCCACCCACACAACGACCGCAGCTTTGCAACAGTTGCTAGGCAACCGCTGCCACTTGGTAATATCTGTTTCTTTTCAACCCTTTATAAACACATTTGAAGGCGTTTTTTCACACCTTTATTAACATGTTTTAAGGCTTTTTTCTTACGTTTTTTTGCAGTAAGAAAACTCCAATATGATTTTGATAGAGTAACTAAAGTTTATATAAAGTATTTTTATTATGTTTGCAATTTTAAACATGAAATAGTGACTCACTTTGTACAAATGTTTGATTAAGAATGGTTATGAATATTTACAAATCATATCAGTGAAATAGTGAAATCTTTGATTTTCTTATCTCTCATGTTGTGGACCAAAGCGCTCCACTAGAAGTAGCAAGGATTCTGCACACCACTTCCACACTTTGAAATCCAACTGGAGCGGCAAGAGTTTACTTTGCAGCTGGAATCTAGCAGAATCAGTGGATCACAAAATAATCTGAATCTTGTCAGGATTCAAGTAATGTGTTTGTGTTGTGAACGTTGTGAAGCAGCCATAGGCCCTTTCTCATTTAATCAAATCCCCCTCCTCGACTCCTCGGTCCTCCGGTAGTGACCCGGAAATGAATTTTAGCGCGCCATGTTGAAGGACATCTCATTTCTCTAAATGCACTTCGAGGACCGAGGACCGAGCGTCGAGGAGGCTCTCTGGAGGAGCTATAACCGAGGATACACTGATGGGTCCTCCACGGTCCTCCACGGCTCCTTCATGGATGCATTTCCGGCAACAGAGATGTTTCAAAGAGTCGTGACGCACGGCCGGACTTATCTCAGCCAATGACAGCTCTGCATGCATCCCCTGGATATTATTGTATTAACTGCTTTCATCGCGACGTGATGTTTCCAGTGAGAACAGCTGTGAGGTCCGTGCAGAAAGCAGAGCAGTGTGTATAATATATATCACTCAGTATAACAGGCCTACTCTCTTTATTTGCTGTAGTTTAGTAGATATCTACAAACAAAGTCGATATTTTTTCTAAAACCATTTAGTGCTTCACAATAAAATACACAACGGCTAGCCTGTTTTAGGAGCTGTATGTGCGTGTGTTCGGTGTATGTGCGTGTGGTACAGTGTGTGCATAGATGCAGCGGACAGACAGGTCTCAGGGGCGGACTGGCCATCGGGACGAATCCCGATGGGCCGGTACTGAAGTGGGCTGGTCGGACGATGTGGGCCGGCCGGTAACCGGCAGGGCTCGACATTAAATTGCCCGCTGGCCCGGAAGCACTATTTAGACACCCCGGCCCAGCATAACGTACTTTCCACTTGCCCGCTCGTACCGCTAAAAATATTGCTTTAAAAAAATGGTCCTGTGGTATTGGTATTTTGACAAGCAATGTAGTTAAATTGTTTCGTTTATCAACGCTACACAGCGCTCGGTGAGTCGGTTGTTGTTGTTGGGGGAAAAGCAAACAGCTGTTCGCTCAGCGCAGCGGGAGCAGGCTCCCGTGAGCGCGCTCCTTCACTACAGAGTATCGCGCCACCTGAACATTCGCCAAAAATGTTTTTAATACCAGCGGTAACCGGCCAAGCGCCGGTAAAAAACAATCTTCAAATAAAAGAAAGTCACCGGAGGAGTTAAAGGAGAGGGAGAGGAGAAGAAGAGGGAGAGGAGGTTTCAGCTTGATGGATGGAGTTGGCTTCTACACAGCAAAATCAGCAGTGCTAATTTAACTCTTATAGAGTCAAATCCAACACTTTTAAAGTGTCTATATAGGTCCACACTGTTTTGAGTTAAAACTACACTTTTGAAAGTGTTAAAAGGTTTACACTAGGACAGAGTTCCAGCAACTCTCTCTATAGTTAAAATGTAACTCTGGTCAACACCGGTCAGTGTTAAATGTACGCAACACTAGCTTGCAGTGTCAAAAGTTAACACCACAAGTGTACATTTTTAACACTAAATAGAGTTAAAGTCATATTAACACTATTAAGGATATAAAATGTAACTCAATGTTTAACTCTTTAGAGTTGATTCATAAGCACTGTAGGGTGTCAATTTATAATTTCACCTACACACAATGCAACATTATTAATAAAAACGATATAAAAGAAAGACACAAGCCAAGTTTCAAAGTTTGCAGTTAACATGTAACTGTATTTGTGTGAAAACAACACATACAACATAGTCTTACATTAACATTCCACAGTACGTCCATGCAGTCCTTAACAGCACAGGTTACACAATATGACAATGTGGCACTATGTATGTTTTTCCATCCATCTCATTAGAAAACTGTTTGTCATAGGGTCTATAATAACGTAAATCATCAATAGAAATAACAGAACATGAATCAATCGTCTCCTCAATACAGTATGAACTATAGTGTTCATCAAAATACAGTGTGTCCACTTTGCAAATCAAAATGAAAGCTCGATCTTCATTTAGAATGATATTATTGATTTTTCCAAAAGTAGGAGTTTCTTTATCAGTTCTTATGGAAACAAACATTCCAATTTGATAATCAGTTCCATAGTTCTTTACCCAGTTAATAGTTGACACGTCGCAGTATGCATTCACCTTAAATGCAGCACTTAAAGCCTCACCACCCTCCAAACTGTCGATCATTTCCTTCCTGACTGGACCAAACTCGAACCTCTGAAAATTAAAATTCTCCCAGTGATAAGCCAAATGTCTTTGGTGTTGTTTTACTAAGCTTTTTGTAATGTTTTTGAAATTCTTCACTGATCTTTTAAAAAAATTATGTTTGGCCTCAAATCTCATGCACCATACATGGAGGAGTGGACCTATTTTTCGAATACACCTTGGATAATGTATCATAAAATGATGCTTTGGAATAAGTCTTCTGTCAGGAAACAAAGATTTGAACAGCTTGTGGTGATCAATGATTAAATGCTTCAAATAATATGTCATACCATTTGTAATAATTGGTGAAAAAACAATATTCACAATCTGAATCAAGAGGAGGAGCAGATTCGAACAATTGTTGTTTCTTTCAACAACATCACCAAGAATAAGGGGAGCATTTCGCAAGAGACACCATGACTGAATTGCATTCAATCCAAGATTTTTGCTCTCATCCATTTTTAAACCACTTGGCCTGTTCCGTCTCTCAGTATATCCGTAGTTGAAACTTTGGATCCTCATTGACAGTGTTTCCAGAGATAGACACTTCTGATTGACAAGGTACTGAAATACAAGTTTCAGTTCGTACTGCACTACACCTTCAAGCAAATCGTGCATGATGTCCACCGCGTAGTTATCAGAGGTGTGGAAACATGTTAGTGTATTGAGCAAGCATGTCTTCTTGACACCAAATGTTGACCCTAAAATAGGATTTTCCTGTAGAGCTGCACAATGTTCTGCATGGGTTTCTTTAGTACGAAAAACCATACCAGGGTCATCTTCAGTGAAGACGGACTGTAAATCTCCTTTGGTAGTTAAACAAAATCTACAACAATATGTTGCGCTGAAACACTCAACAAAACCAAACAGCCCGTGTAAACCCAGATTATCACCTGTTACTTGAATAACAGATCCTAGCAATGGCGAGTCAGAGAAAGGCACCTCTATCCCTTGCATTCGAGTATTTTAAGATCATCAGTGAGAGGCTTTAGTATTGCATCAAATCCATATTTGTTCAGGTCTTGTGCATGAAAAAGTGCCACGACATGAATATTCATCAGCACAGAATTACATTTTGGGGGTAGGTTCCTCAATATGAAGTAAATACAAACCAAGTTTGTGTATACCCTTCTTTGAACCTAAGGGATTTGCTGTCTCAAAATCGTCATAATAGAGTTGAACCTGTAGAGCGTGTTTTTGCTTGGAAAACAAATCATTGCTTTTCAGTCGTTTAAAGCTGAAAATAGTCTTAAATCAAGGTTATGCAACCGATAACATTGAAAGGTCTCAAGATTTTCAGTAAACAAAATCTGCAAGAGAAAATACTTGCCTGACTCATTTGAGTTTTGTTGTGCAGACAAGAGGTCATCAACATGAACATTAGAGTGTAGGTTCTTGCAGTCTGCCAAGATCCTAGGTTTGAAGAAAGTGGGCCATCTCGCCAACATTTTTCCAGAAATCTCTTCTCCAAACATCATTGTGAAATCTTGGTCAACCTACAGGAGAAACACCATGAGTCATGGCAACCCCTCAGACCATCCAAATAATAAACAAAATATGACATGTTGTTCTTACCAAGCCAGGGATGTCGAGGGAAACACAATCCAGGACTGTTGAAGAGGCTTGCTGGTCCCGAGTCATCCGACACTGAAATGTTGCCTTCATCTTCTCTTTGACAACTGATTCGTCAGCTGAATGCTTTATGAAGGATATTGCCTCTCTGCATTCCTCGCCAGTCAGTTGCTCACAAGTCAAGAGAAAATCCCTCTTGCTCTTGGACCATCTTGATAGGTAGTGCTGGGGTAGCACCTCCGGGACTGAACCGCAGTGTTGCGCTGAACCGTCTTTATCCTCCATGCCAAGTAGCCAGATCCACCATCTGCATCATAGTAGTGTTCCTGTAACATCCAAAAATAAATCAAAACTGAGAACACAGAAGTGATAGCATTACAGGAAGGTTGTTCAAAAAGTTAAGAATGAACACACTTCCTTTTCACAAATTCGAATACAGGTCATTCATTCATAGACTTACGTATCCATTCTTTGAGTATGGATCTCTTAGACATGGAAATAGAGTGATGATGTCGAGAGCACACTTTTCTCGCACATGTGTTGGCGGGATCCTCCTTTAAAAAAAATATATATATATTTTATCTTAAAAGTATAAATGCCTTACAGCTTTAGATTGTTTTAACATGTGAGCAGCTGTTTCCAAAATGTACATTACTTAGCACTATCTGTGAAAACATGATTAACACCAAAGGGAATATTCAGTCCTTACCCATGAACTTCGATCATGTCAGCCACCAGTAGGTTTACCATCTGTCGTCGTGTACCATCCATCAATGTTTTAGTTGTCGCATACTCTTGCAAGCTTTTTTCTCCCCCTAGCTTAGACTGGAGAACATCGCTGACCATCTAGAAGATAAAGAAGAATCATATGGGAAAGTCATTATCTTGGGCATTCCATACAAATCATAGGTTATCT
The DNA here is from genome assembly GCF_902827115.2 of Pseudochaenichthys georgianus. Classification (NCBI taxonomy): domain Eukaryota; kingdom Metazoa; phylum Chordata; class Actinopteri; order Perciformes; family Channichthyidae; genus Pseudochaenichthys; species Pseudochaenichthys georgianus. The sequence continues at coordinate 64,254 of NW_027263361.1, forward strand.
GCCCAATATATCCATGTTTAATGATTAATAAAGAACTGAGTAAATTGCAAAAGTGTAGTCCCCTGTACCTCTTTGGCTGATTCCCGATCAGCGTGGACTCTTTTCACTCCACTGTCTCTCTCAAGAACTATTCTTGCAGTCTGATGATATCAGGACCACCGCAGAGGATGAAGCATTGGTCCCGGAGAATGAGGTGTCTGAAAGGTCCGACTCCAGCAAAAGTGGGGTGCGATACATTTTGAAGCACACTGCAAGATAGATAAAAGAAAGGACATACTCAATGAAAGAAGAAAAAAAACATACTTCAGCCCCTCCAAACGATGTTACAGGGTAATCTCAGCAAAACTCAGTAGGGATGGGTCCCTGATTTTCCATCTGAATCTTACTGAAGACTGTCCTGTGGACACTTTGACTGTAAGGTTCCCTGCTTGTAAAAGCTCTTCAAAGACATCTGCATCCACCTCTGTCCCTGATTCATCAGTCAAGTGGCAGCTCACTCTGTAGTGGTAAACCTAACTTTTCTATGACTGAGAGCAGAAAATAGTTGAACATGTCCACCATCCTGACAATATGGTAACGTTTAACTAAAACAAGGATTCATTTGTTAGACTCAAACAATCAGTGATATGTATTCAAGTTATCCATACCTTTCTGAAGAAAATGTACTGTAGCTTTTCATAGCCTGCTTCAGTCTCAGCCACTTTCCCATATTTCTGGCTTTCGCCATATCTTACTTTCACACAACATGGTAGTCCTATAAGAAACAAAATGTATTAGCAAACATATTACCGAAATATCTAACAGACCTGTTGCTAACAAAAAATATAATTATGCATTTAAGTGTCGTTGAAAATAATTTAGGCAAAATGCTAAAGTGGGAGCTCAACACCAGTGGCTAACGATAGCAGTATTACTGACATGTGGAGCGAACATGCTAACATGTTGAGCTAAAAACCCGTGCTAACGATAGCAAGCTAATATGACTGACAAGTTGAGCTATTAGCTACTATCGTTAGCCTTGGTTGTTTAGCTTCACATGTTAGTAATATATATTAAAGTAGTCATATATTAGCCTCACATCTAATTCATATTGCAGGAGCTACTATTGTTTGTCACAGGTGTTTACCTCCACCGTGTTAGTTAGTAATATTAGCTACTATGGCGTTTAGCTCCACCTGTTAATATGAGTTTGCTATCGTTAGCCGCAGGTGTTAGCTTTACTTATAGCATACTAACTTACTAACACTTTAAGCTACACCCGCGGCTAACAATAGCATCTAATATACTAACACATGGAGCTAGAACGCCCCAATAACAGACTTTGTAAATGATATTAAAAAGAATGATTAGGTTAAACACCCCTGGCTAATGATAGCAGCACATATTACTAAGCATGTGAGTCGAAGACAAGCAGTCAATGTAAAATAATTAGTATTTATGTAGCTGAAGGTAAGCGCTGTTCGTTAAATAAATAAATACCTGTACTAGGCTACTGGTTCGAAACATTTACTTACACGTTGGTCAGTTTATCCTCCAAATAGAATGTGGTGGTATGCTCCTCCGATTTGGTCTCCCGCCTGGACTGCGCGCACACACATTCACAGTCACGGCCACACCCAACAGAAGTAACAGCCAGTGATCCACAGAAGAGAGATTGTAACACTGGATATGTAATTAAATCAACACTCTAGAGTTGTTTGGAGAATTCAACAATTGCTCCCTGTTTGCAACACAACTCGTTTTGAATAATAACTATCTTGATTTGAATTGACACTTAAAATGAGTTGAAACAACTCTATAATTTAATTTCCAACTCCAACACTGAAAATATAACACTTTTGATGTTGCTTTGTAGGTGCAGTTACGCGTCCTAAAACCCTTTTATAATCTATCGATTAGATTTATGATTAGAACATTATAAAAGTAGGCTAGACATGTGGAGATTATCCGGCTGAACAAAACGTGCATCTATCAAACAGGTTTGTTTTCCACAGACCTTATTTCCAGCTATTTTCCAAAACCCTGTGGAGAAATCCTTTCTGTGGAGGGAACCAGCAGCTTACTTCCTGGTTTCAGGACGCGTCACTGCACCTCTCAATATGATGCCAGTCTAAACCATGGATGTATAATAAGAAGGGTGTGGAGGGGGAGTGAGCTATCAAGCCCTCAAACAGCGAGTCTGCGGCGGTGCTGATTTGAGACCGGTCTCTACCATGGATGTATAATAAGAACTGTATAAACAAGGTCTTTCTGTCGGCTCTGTGCATCAATGCCGACCCATGCTGACAGTTAGTAGACCATATAAAGGTATTGGCTTTAGGGAAGTGTCACAGCAGTTTAGGGAGAATGAGGGTTCCGGTTCTAATCTATTACATAGCCTGACAGGAAGGCAGAAGTGCATAGTGCGAACAATAATAATAATAGCAGACATTTTTTAATAATGACCACAATATCATTATTTTAATAAACCAAATATGAACAATTGAGGAAAAGGAGGAAGAACTGATTATTCAAATGTTGTAGTAAAGTAGTAATGTAGTTAGTGCATAAATTACTATGGCAACAAATGTGTTAATTTTCTTCATTATTAGTCGATTTTTGTTTGGACGAAATGCTCCGGGCCAGTGGTTACAGTGGGGGGGGCCAGAGGTTACAGTGGGGGGGGGGGCGTGGTTACAGTGGGGGGGGCCGGTGGTTACAGTAGGGGGGGGGCAGAGGTTACAGTGGGGGGGCCAGAGGTTACAGTGGGGGGCCACCGGAGGGAGTCCACCGAGGGAGACAATTTTTACCCTTACTGTCTACCCCCCACCCCCCGTAAATACAACGTTTGGCCCGTAATTTATTTCCCTCATTGTAGCGACCAGAGGGGAGAGGGGGGGGGATATATCCAGTCTCTGATAGTGTTACGTTATTATGAGTGCTCTGTTTGATTCTGAAATTGTATATATTTATTAGGGCTGTCAAGTTAACGCGTTAATAACGCGTTAACGCAACAAAAAATTAACGCCACTAATTATTTTTAACGCGATTAACGCATGTGTATTTTTTGTCCTCGGCCGCCCCGTAGTTTCAGAGCGCATCGAGTTTAAAATACCAACTACAAGCTGCCGCTGACAGCCCCCGCTCCTGCCGCCCGCTTGTGGCAGACCACACTTCCACGCGCACCGGCAGGCACCGACTGGCCATCGGGAGGGCCGGGAGGGTGTGTGGATGTGTGGCCCGCCCCGAGCGAGCGAGAGAGAGACCTTAAGTTGCATTACCGTACCGCAGTGTGAACGCGGGCTATTGTTGTTGTTAGCATCTGGTGCTAGCTAGCTGCGCTAACGGATATAAGGAGCTGTTTAAATGATAACAGAGGAGCGCTCTATCCACACAACTGCACCGAGCACTTGACTTGATGCAGGAAGCCAGACAGCGGGACATTGGAGGAGAAGTCAGCACACTCATGATTGCAGCAACATGATTGCAGCGTCCAGGCAGCTCCCGTTCGAGCATATGCCTTGAGTTGCACATAGCTCCAACGAACACACGCACACACACACACACACACACACACACACACACACACACACACACACACACACACACACACACACACACACACACACACACACACACACACACACACACACACACACCCACACACACACACACACACACCACCACCCCATTTTATTGTATGAGAGAGGTTCCAGGTTGAATTGAGGCGAATATTTGTAATGTTCAGAGGTTGTTGTGTTTAATATTCATGAGAATATTTGTCATTGTTCAAATGATAATAAACATTAGCATAAAGCATATTTGTCCACTCATATGTTGATAAGAGTATTAAAAACTTGAAAAATATTCCTCTAAGGTACATTTAGAACAGATACAAAATGTGCGATTAATTTGCGATTAATCGCGATTAACTATGGACAATCATGCGATTAATCGCGATTAAATATTTTAATCGACTGACAGCCCTAATATTTATATAAATATATACATATATATGTGTGTGTGCGTGTCCGCATCTGTAGCCTGTTAAGTCATCATGAACACATCTGTCCATCAGACAGAGGGCTGCTGTGCCTTCTGTCATCATTAATGGACGTCTCTTTAAAATGACCGCTCAGAGGAGAGGAGTTCTCATTTCTCTAACCGCCTGCTCCCCTCCTCTCTCCTCGGTTCCCCTCCTCGGCTCCTCCTCCACTCGCATCTCCTGTGGGCGGGACTAAGTATCGAGGATAGGAGTCGAGGAGGGGGAGTTCGAGAAATGAGGAAAGGGCCATAGACTGTATATAAGGGAAGCAGCCCGTGTTCCGACCAATCGACGAGCGTCCTTTGAGGAGCTGCTGGCACTCACAGCCATGAGCCGCGTTCACACTGCGGTACTTTTCCCACAAAGGTTCATAGCGAACTTAGTTCATGATCGCGGTTCACACCAAAAGAGCCGGTACTAAAAGTAGTTCATGCGAACCTTTTACACCCCTCGAAAGTCCTGCTAGAAAGCAGGGGACTTTCGAGCGGTCTCTTTTTTGAGAAAAGAGCTATATTCCTGATTGGCTGGGCGAATTGCAAAACCACGCCCCGTAAAACTCCCAAAAGGTTTGTGAAGCCATTTTTTATCCTCGCATTAGCATTATTAGCATTAACATTAGCCCAGCGCAGAAACGCAGAGAGACTAACTTATGGCAACACAAAATAAAAAATGGGAGCGGTGGAGATGAGGAGGTGTCGGCGTTCTGGCGATTTACTCGGAAGGCTTCCGTAGAAGCTGCTGGGAGTCCCAGCAGCTTCTACTGAAGCCAGTCCCCAGCTCCGGGGACTTCCGGCCGGGGACTTTGGGCGGCAGTATACGCCGTGAAGTGGTTTGCGGCCTGCCAGTAAACCCAAAGCAGAAGAAGAAGAAGTGACGTCAGCGGCTTCATTTGCCTAATCCACCCCCAGGGACTTTTTCTGGTGTGAACGCGATCTGTACTTAGTTCATGCGAACTAAAGAGTTCGCATGAACCTTTGTGGGAAAAGTACCGCAGTGTGAACGCGGCTATGGTTTGGGAGTTTGAGGAGACACGAAGAGACTAAACAATAATAGCATCTGCAAGAAGTTAGGGTGGATGCAGCAGTAGCACATATCATATATAGATATATTATAAATGTAGCGTCACATGTGTTTTCATTGAAAGAAGAGCAAACATGGTACTGAAAGGCAGGGCCGGTTCTACCGTAGCAGCAGATCCAGAGATCCAGCAGACTCGTCGTGATGCACGAGTCAACAGGAGACTCAGAGATTCGCAAATCCTGACTCCCCACTTTTGGCCACACCCCCTAAGAAGTAAAATGTGTTCCCGGCCGTGAGTCCCCACGAGTCTGCAGGAAGTTTCACTGATCCGCGTCCCCTGAGCCAAACGATAACTTCTGGAAGCTATCCTACTTGCTAAAGGGTAGGCAGATGGACTGGGGTATGTTGTAATGTTATTTTACATGTTATAAAGAGAGTAGCGAGTGACGCAAATTATAGTTTTAATTTGTACGTCACACAAAGTGTAGGACTCAAAGGACTCGGGTTAATGGAGAGGGGAGACTCGTCACGACCAGCTCATTTCTAGGATCCGGGTTGATGATCCGAATGAATCAGGACTCGCCCATCTCTAAGAGAGAAGCGGAGAGGAAAGTGAGTGAAGAGAATAATTAGCGATACAGGGAGAGAAGACGGAGAGGAGAGTGAACAGGCGTGTTAGCGGCAGACAGGGAGAGACACATAGTGACACATGGCGCTCTCCAAGAAGAGGAAAGTGGACGGTGAGAACAGAGCTTTTAACCCTGAGTGGACGGACTCGTTCATGTTCATCCAGTCCACTGGGAGCACAGAACCAGTGTGTCTCATTTGTTCAGAGACCGTGGCGCTCTTTAAAAGTGCCAAAACGCCACTATGAGACAAAACACAAAGTGTTTGACCAAACATTCCCTCTCAAGTCAGAACTGAGGTCACAAAAAATAAGCAGTCTCAGAGCCCAATATGATCAGTCAACCGGGATCAAAATTAAAACTAGATATGGTTCCAGGGCAGGCTAACCAATGAGCACCTGCATGTGTGTGAGAATGGCCCTGACACCATCGCAGCCCAGATTTGAACTCCTGGCAGGACAAGCTCCAGCTCAACTCTCTCACTGAATTAAAAAAGCGAGTGAGGGACTGCAATATAGAGGGAAAGAAAGAGAAACTTTA
>NW_027263362.1:0-31973 GCF_902827115.2 Pseudochaenichthys georgianus
AAAACAAATATAGGATTACAAAACAAGATTTTTTGAGTTTTATTTGAGTTATGATGTATTCTTTTTTCTCCAAGAGATGCTGATTTGAAACCAAACCCAAAGCTTGCCAATGAATGTATACCCTCTAGCTCAGCGGTTCCCAACCTCTGGGCCGCGTCCCCCTAGTGGCCCGCGAAAGCTTTGCAAGTGGGCCGCCAAATAATTTGCAAAACATTATGATTTGTGTGGAAACAGTTCATTATTAAGATTATTTTTATTTGAACCTCCTCTCCTTTCTCTTTCTTGATCCTCCTTAGCAACGGTCATTACAGTCCTTGACAACGGTCTGTTCTACTGGATTAACAACGTGTCACATGTTCTGAATCGACCAATCAGAACTTTTGAAAACGGTTGGGAACCGCTGTGCTCGCTGTGAGATTAAGAAGATAGCCTCATTCTGCTGGGAGTGTTTGGGGCCTTAGTTTCAGATCACATTACTTTTATCATTTGGCGGTAAGGTGCTTACGTTCTCCTCCATCTTGGTGAGCCTCTGGTCCAGCTGGCGGGTGTCGGAGCTGTTGGACACGGGGGGGGGCGCTGAGGGGCTCCGATTGGCTGAAGCTCTCTCCTCCTGCCTCTCCGATCAGCTCCTCTGTGGCGTTCAACACCTTCAGCACCTCCGTGGTGATGCTGCAGAGAGAGGCCGCCGAGTACTTCTGCTTCACACACACACACACACACACACACACACACACACACACACACACACACACACACACACACACACACACACACACACACACACACACACACACACACACACACACACACACACACACACACACACACACACACACACACACACACACACACACACACACACACACACACACACACACACACACACACACACACACACACACACACACACACACACACACACCAGATGCAGTGATACTCTGAGAAACCTTTTAAGAGACGTTGAGAGCAAAATGAATCGATGCATGTGTGGAGAAAAGTAGGCCACGGCATAGATAGTGAAAAACATCTTTTAGGAAGCCAGGGGATTTTACAAAATACAATTAGGGAAACACATTTGATGATAGAAGGGGAGCAAATAAAGGACATGTTGATTTTACATGGTTTTTCACATATCAGAAAAAGGTGTTAAAGTTTGCGACAGCCCTATATGATGTCCTTCAAATAACCTTATCATGTCCCCCACTCAAATATATTGAGCAGGGCTTGGGAGCAGTGGTCGCACTCGCGTTAACCGAATACCCCCCCGTCAGCGCGAGTGAGTGATACATTGTGCACTCGACGGATAATAATGGATTATGACGGAAATTTTACGATGACTGACAACGAAAAAGTCTAAAGCCACCACTGCTTGGGAGAAAGAAACAATGTGATATTTGGGCCCATTTTCGCTACAATGAGGCGGAGAAAAAAAGCGAATGCATTGTTTTATCAGAAGGGAAGCAATGTGGCCAAAACACAGCTGGTAAAAACACCACAAACCTGATACTCTCTGCAAAGCTTCTTAATCATTCAACCTGTGTTTTTCATCAAATAAGGACAAGATATAATCTTATTTATTTATATATACTAAAATGACAAATTATTCGTTTTGACTAGTTTGACTGAAATGTTCTATATCAGGGTTGTCAAACTCAATTTCTTCGCGGGCCACATCAGCATTATGGTTGCACTCAAAGGGCTGGTTGTAACTTTAAGACTATATCAAAATACATATATAAATATTTAATATAAAATAATGTATTATATATTACATCATTGCCTCTGCATTGGATTATTATCGGATAGGGTAATAACTTCATAATTAACTACGTCTAAAAGCAGAAGTCTAGGGCAAATCATTGCAAGTCTCTTCAGTGAGAATGTTACAAAATGATTTAAAAAAAAATCTAATTCTGAGAAAAAGGCAAATTCTAAGAAAAAATTAATATTTTGAAGAAAAAAAGTCAAATTCTGAGAAAAAAAGTCAAATTTGAGATGCATTGTGGGATATGTAGTTTATGGGCAACGTGCTTCTGTAAATCGGCATGTAACCGTATAATAAACATATTATATTCTTTGCAATCTCTTGAGGGGCCGCATGAAATGAAGTCGCGGGCCGGATTTGGCCCCCGGGCCTTGAGTTTGACACCCCTGTTCTATATAATCTGATGACTAAAAAAGACTCAACAGTTTTCATTGACAAAAAGTAGACTAAAATAATTACTTTTCTTTGACTAAAATAAGACTAAAATGCTCAGACGTTTAGTCGACTAAAACTTGACTAAATAAAAACAGAATGAAGGTGACTAAATATGACTAAAACTAAAAAGAAAATGTAACACAGGACTAAGACTAAAACTAAATTAAAAAATAGCTGACTTAACACTATCTCGAGTTATAGACTCTTCTTGTCAGTTGTATTTGTATTCACTTGCACCTCTCAACACATTCTATTTGCTGCACAGTGGAGGAGCCTGTGACCTACGTTGTTCATTGCCACATCTACTGTACACTAATGTGCACATTACAATAAAGCCTTGAATCGTGGAACCATTGTGCTGCTGGTCTTTAATCAGCTGTCGTGAGGTACGCGGGTGCAGAACAAAGAACTGCACGGGAGAAATGCAGCCGCGATGGAGGAGGACAGAAAGTGAGAAAGCTTTTAAGACAAAGCCGAAGGAGGGATCTTTTGCATCTGGAGGCTTTGATGCTTTAAAAGACGTCGCCGTGAATAGAAGGTCTCGTGTGTGTCGTAGCTATTATGGCGTTTAGTTTGCAGTCGAGGAATCAGGCATCGAATCACCTCCCAGATGTTAGATACAGTAAAGCTCACATCCTGCATTAAGGGAAAAACTAAAATGTAAACATCCTAATGGGGTTTTGTTGAATATCACGAGTCACTTGGAAATGAAGTAGAAAAACAAAAACTTGTTTATCCATTTTTGTTGACTGCTTGTTTACTGGAGCAGCTCGTTCCTCCGAATCTCTGACGACTAATGATATAAATAGTGCAGAAAGCTGCCGTGCCGTTTCTGAATAGATGACTGAGAGGAGAGTGAAGAGAGACGGATCATATTCAATAATGAATGGATCACCGGCTGAAGCTTTGATCAGCGAGTATTGATCCGCGTGTTGATGTAACGAGATGAGAGGCAACATCTTATAACATTACTGATCTTAAGACTGAAGCAGAGATATCGACACGGGCTGATCGATGGAGGAAAGATTGACATGTGGTAAGAGGCCCGTGAACATGAAGATCAAACATGCTCCACCATTAAAGATAAACATAATGTGTATTTAAAACATAATTTAGCTGACATACAAGTTGGTGAAGAAGGTAAGCGTCACTGGAATATAAGCGCAGTATAATGTACGCGTTATAAAGCCCCCTGAGAGATATGTGCTAATGGGCTTTCTAGATGTAATTGAGTTATAGTATTGAATAGTAGAAGCTAGTTTAGGGATCACTTTTATAAGAATGGGTTAGGACTCAAAATGTGTTTTTCTGGTCCTTTTGCCTTTCTTGAGTCGTTACATCTCATTGCTCTCGTATTAGTGGGCAAGTTTGAGGATCTATTTCTGTCGAACTCAAGGCCCGGGGGCCAAATCCGAGCTTGCAAAGAATATAATCAGTTTATTATAAGGTTACATGCCACTTTACAGGAGCATGGTGCCCATAAACTACATGTCCCACAATGCATCTGAAATTTGACATTTTTCTCAGAATTTGTCTTGTTTTTCAAAATATTCTTTTTATCTCAGAATTAGAACATTTTACTTTTTTTTCCAAATTTGACTTTTTTTTCAAAATGTCACGTTTCCCCCCAAAATCTCACTTATTTATCTTTTCAGAATTTGGCTTTTCTTTTAAATTCATTTTTTGACATTCTCACTGAAGAGACTTGCAATGATTTGCCCTAGACTTCTGCTTTCAGACGTAGTTAATTATGAAGTTATTACCCTATCAGAAAATAATCCAATGCAATAATGTCATATAATACATTATTTTATATTAAATATTTGTATATGTATTTTATATAGTCTTAAAGTTACAACCGGCCCTTTGAGTGCAACCATAATGCTGATGTGGCCCGCGATGAAATGAGTTTGACACACCTGGTCTACCTAGTCGTTTTTTATTTCAGATCCATCGTCTCTTGAGGGACGGCACAGAGCTCACCCGCCTTCCCGAGTGCATACAAAAATAAGCCATTTTTATTTTGAAGCAACACATTAGCCTGTGATTCCAGTGTTTATCTCTGTCTGATATTCCATTTGAAAGCCTTTATCTGTGTATGCCGATGAGTCACAAATATCAAAGTCATCAGTCATTTCTTTATTCCCCTCAAATCGAGCAGGAACAGATCTCACCGGGACATGTGTCATCAAGCAGCATTACTCACAGAGGCCATTATAACGAGCAACATCGACCGCCTCCTCTGATGTGACAGAAGGTCCTGTCAAAGTGTGTGTGTGTGTGTGTGTGTGTGTTTTATAAGTCCATCGACCTGCCTTTGTGTGGGTATGACTGTTCAATACATTCATGGGAATATACTAACTTACTAATGGATCGTTGATTTTACAAGCAGATTATGAAACGTGGATACTTTCCACAACGTTTCTTTTTTATATCAGCATTCAGTACGTTATTTGATTTTCAACTTTCAAATGTCTCTGACAGCTACATTCAGATGTTGGACATTTGAAGTTGTTGATTTTGGGAGTTGCTGAATTGTTTTCATTTTGTATTTGTAATTGTTTTAGTTGCTCCAGCTTGCCTTGTCCTTTCCTGGACCCACTTCAACTGAACACGACTTGTTTGCTTCTGCTGTGATGAACACGTGTACATAAAGAAAGCATGCGGCAGTTTCTTCCAGTCAAAACCAAACAGAACAGCGCTTGTGTCTTCAAACCACTCTAACCTTTTGAGCCTTTTATTAAAAATATCCTTTACAGACTTTCTGCGAAAGATATCTTCCAGCATAACTCCTGAAACCCTCTTCCAGCAGCCGCTTAGAAAGAAACACCGGGCTGCTTTACTGCGTGTTTCAATTTCACAACAGCTGCAGCCTCTAAAGCTTCATGATACAAAAACACCACCAGAAACATGACATTTAACCCAGTTTAAGTGTGTGTGTGTGTGTGTGTGTGTGTGTGGGTTTGCACGAGACATGACAGAATTCTGTTGCTTTCACGCCGATATCTCACCTGCTGCAAGAGAGAGGAGAGCAACTGAAGCCTCTGCTGTTGCTCCAAGTCATGATGTTCCTCCTGACACACACCCATCCATCCATCCATCCACCCACACACACACACACACACACACACACACACACACACACACACACACACACACACACACACACACACACACACACACACACACACACACACACACACACACACACACACACACACACACACACACCACACACACACACACACACACACACACACACACACACACACACACACACACACACACACACACACACACACACACACACACACACACACACACACACACACACACACACCTTTTAGAGAAAGTTAGACAGACAGAAGCAGAAGACGAGTGTTTCTCCCCTGATCTCCTCACCTGGTTGTCTGACAGCGCCCCCTCCTGGAAGGATGGAGTAACAGCAGGTGAACTGGCGCTGGATCCACTCCTCCTCGCCTCCTTCTCAGCGTCTCTCTTGTGTTGTCTCTGACTCTGTCTCTTGTCTCCTCTCTTTGGCTCCCACTCTTCTACCTTCTCTTCCAAACACTCGACCCCCATCTCTAACCTCGTCTCCTCCCTCTCTGAAGGACTCTTTATTAGTCTCTCCTCCGGCCCGTTCCCTTGTTCCACCGTCTCACTTTCTTCCTCTCTTTCTTCACTCAGTCTGTCACTTCCTCTCTGTCTCTCGGTGTCTTTCGTCCTCTCCTCCTCTTCCTCCGACGAGCTGCAGTCTTTGCTGTTCGCTCTGCTGACCAGCTGGCTGAGTCTGGCCCTCAGCTCCTCCTCCAGAGAGTCTGCAGGCGGGGGTCCCGGGGCCACAGATTGGGGCTGTGGAGGGCTGGGGGCCGCTGAATTTGGAGCCACAGTGTCCAAGTCCTCTGGCTCAGGGGTCATGGCGTCTGATTTGAAGGCGTCCGGTGCAGCTGATGGCACAGGGTCGGGAACTGCCTGCTCCTCACTGAGGCCCCGCTTCAGGAGAGCGTTGAGGAGGAAGCCACTGCTCTCCTTCAGGGGGGGGGACAAAGAGACATACATACATCATCAAAAAGTAATACATCATGCTCATTATTTAACAAAGACTCAATTACTTCTACAAACAGGACTACGCACAGCTTCTTCTTCCCTTCAGACTGCTGACAGTGAACCCCACGCTGTCCCATACTGCCTAGTTGTTGTCGTGTGCTGAAGCGCAATTATACAGTACTGTATTCACTGTATTTATTATTATCTGTGTGTATTCTTATTTATACATTTCCCATCTATTCACCTTTATTTTCGTATCATTTATTGTGAACATACTACCGATACATTGTGTATATAACTGACTGCACTCTGGTTAGACCCTCCTTCATTTCATTGCACTGTGCTTGCATTTTGTAATGACAATAAAGTAATCTAATCTAATCAGACTGCATTATCAAACAGCCTCTCAATGGGGAAACACTATTTCACACTTCATTTCTCAATGGCATAGTGGGAAGTGATCAGATTGAAAGGCTTTATTGTCATAAGCACAATGGTTACAATGGAAATCTGAAGTTCCAGGCTTCTTCAGTGCAACCAACAATATACTTAAAACATTAAAGTGCAAGAATAAATAGAGATAGGATAGTGCACGAGAATGGTGCAAGTAAAATGCAGAAATTAGTTAACTATATACGTATATATATATGTGATAGCCCAAACGTTCAGTATAGATGAGAGCATGTTTTTGTCTTTACTGTTTTGTCTTAGGAATCTGTCAGGAAAGCCTGAGAGTGAGTGCAGGCGTGATGTACCTGATGGACCGAGAGTGAGTGCAGGCGTGATGTACCTGATGGACTGAGAGTGAGTGCAGGTGTGATGTACCTGATGGACTGAGAGTGAGTGCAGGCGTGATGTACCTGATGGACTGAGAGTGAGTGCAGGTGTGATGTACCTGATGGACTGAGAGCGAGTGCAGGCGTGATGTACCTGATGGACTGAGAGCGAGTGCAGGTGTGATGTACCTGATGGACCGAGAGCGAGTGCAGGTGTGATGTACCTGATGGACCGAGAGGGAGTGCAGGTGTGATGTACCTGATGGACTGAGAGTGAGTGCAGGTGTGATGTACCTGATGGACTGAGAGTGAGTGCAGGTGTGATGTACCTGATGGACCGAGAGCGAGTGCAGGTGTGATGTACCTGATGGACCGAGAGCGAGTGCAGGTGTGATGTACCTGATGGACCGAGAGCAGGTGTGATGTACCTGATGGACCGAGAGTGAGTGCAGGTGTGATGTACCTGATGGACCGAGAGTGAGTGCAGGCGTGATGTACCTGATGGACTGAGAGTGAGTGCAGGTGTGATGTACCTGATGGACCGAGAGTGAGTGCAGGTGTGATGTACCTGATGGACCGAGAGTGAGTGCAGGCGTGATGTACCTGATGGACCGAGAGTGAGTGCAGGTGTGATGTACCTGATGGACCGAGAGTGAGTGCAGGCGTGATGTACCTGATGGACCGAGAGTGAGTGCAGGTGTGATGTACCTGATGGACCGAGAGTGAGTGCAGGCGTGATGTACCTGATGGACCGAGAGTGAGTGCAGGTGTGATGTACCTGATGGACCGAGAGTGAGTGCAGGCGTGATGTACCTGATGGACCGAGAGTGAGTGCAGGTGTGATGTACCTGATGGACCGAGAGTGAGTGCAGGTGTGATGTACCTGATGGACCGAGAGTGAGTGCAGGCGTGATGTACCTGATGGACCGAGAGTGAGTGCAGGCGTGATGTACCTGATGGACCGAGAGTGAGTGCAGGCGTGATGTACCTGATGGACCGAGAGTGAGTGCAGGTGTGATGTACCTGATGGACCGAGAGTGAGTGCAGGTGTGATGTACCTGATGGACCGAGAGTGAGTGCAGGCGTGATGTACCTGATGGACCGAGAGTGAGTGCAGGTGTGATGTACCTGATGGACCGAGAGTGAGTGCAGGCGTGATGTACCTGATGGACCGAGAGTGAGTGCAGGTGTGATGTACCTGATGGACTGAGAGTGAGTGCAGGTGTGATGTACCTGATGGACTGAGAGCGTGATGTACCTGATGGACGGAGAGTGAGTGCAGGCGTGACGTACCTGATGGACCGAGAGTGAGTGCAGGTGTGATGTACCTGATGGACCGAGAGTGAGTGCAGGCGTGATGTACCTGATGGACCGAGAGTGAGTGCAGGTGTGATGTACCTGATGGACTGAGAGCGTGATGTACCTGATGGACGGAGAGTGAGTGCAGGCGTGACGTACCTGAGCTAGAGGGTAGATGGACTGAGCGTGGCTCCCTGCAGCTCTCTGCTCTGATGAAGACTCTCTCTTGCTCTTCCTGCGTCTCCGTGACCTCCTGGCAGGGTCGATCTTCTTCTCCTCCGCCTCGCTGCTGTCCCCCGTCACCTGGGAACACACGTCACACTTCAACTTTAGTATTTCCTTTTTCGATGCCAGTTGAATGATTGTATTTCCTGTACTTTGTATACAAACATGCACCGGATGAGAGTTTTAGTGATTTTGACTAGTGGAAAGACTTTAATAATATCATTGTGTGATTCTTATTTTCCCTCACTCGAGAGCGTGAGATGGGCCGGAGAATCGGAGCAGCGGGAGCGGTACTGCAGTCGCTTTACCGCACCGTTGTGACGAAAAGTGAGCTGAGCCAGAAGGCAAAGCTCTCCGTCTACCGGGCCATTTTCCTTCCTACCCTCACCTGTGGTCATGAAGGATGGGTCATGACCGAAAGAACGAGATCGCGGATACAAGCGGTCGAGATGGGTTTTCTCCGCAGGGTGGCTGGCGTCTCCCTTAGGGATAAGGTGAGAAGTTCGGTCATCAGGGAGGGACTCGGAGTTGAGCCGCTCCTCCTTCGCGTTGAAAGAAGCCAGTTGAGGTGGTTCGGGCACCTAGTTAGGATGCCACCTGGGCGCCTCCCTAGGGAGGTGTTCCAGGCACGTCCAGCTGGGAAGAGACCGAGGGGTAGACCTAGGACCAGGTGGAGGGATTATATCTCTTCTGGCCTGGGAGCGCCTTGGGACCCCCCAATCAGAGCTGGTTGATGTCGCCAGGGAAAAGAACGTTTGGGGCTCTCTCCTGGAACTGCTACCCCCGAGACCCGACCACGGATAAGCGGGAGAAGATGGATGGATGGATGGATTCTTATTTTCTAATGTTTATCTATATTTACTATTTCTCACACTTCTTAGCTAAGCTTGGAAAATTCCTTATTAAGAAGATTTGTTAGTGACTCTCTTTGTGCACCAACAGTATGACCTTCCACTCAGGTGCTTCCTGATACGGCCTCCCTAACTCCCAGAATGCTCCTCACCAAGCTTCACCCCTCCCTCCTCTCTCTGTGTTGTGACTGACTGAACTTTCTTGCAAGAAATAAAGTACGACAAAGACAGCTGAATGGTTTGGTTCTGGATCCACATGTGATACATACATTCCCACCACATATTAAAGCTGAGTTTAACCTTGGGGTTGAAGTTGACGTCCAGGGCCTCTGAGGGCTCTGGGTACGGGGAGAGGTTCTGGTGGTACAGCGGCTGGTGGGGGGGGTGCAGGTGTGTGTCGGGGGGGGGGTCCTTTCTTCCTCAGCAGGTTGTGGGGGGGTTTTCGGGGACAGGCCGACAGCACGGACGAGGCCTCGGAGTCCGAGTTGAGCGTCTCTGTGTTGGTGTACTGGCCGGAGGAGGGGGAGGTGACGGGCAGGTGCTGCGTGTACGTCCACTCGGGGTCGTGCTGAGAGTCCGTGTAGTACGTCTCGTCGGACATTTTGCGCCTGAACTGTCTCAGTGCCGCCCCCCAGCCGCCCTCGTCGTCCGGCTCAGAGTCGGACCCCATCCCGTCGTACGCCGACACCACGCCGGACTCCTTCTCCAGCGCGCTGAACACCAGGCTCTTCCTCTTGGTCAGCAGGCTGGGCCGGGACAGCTGGGAGCTGTGCAGAGCGATCCAGTTCCCGTCCGGACTCTGGAGCACCGAGGACGCACCTGCGGGGACAGGAAGTTCAGAGACAGAACTGCACTCTGAGGATAGGCTGTTTGACACGGACTACTTAAAGATTAGATTCCTTTTATTGTCACGACACAAGAGTACAGCGAAATTCCAAGCATTCCCGATGGTGCAGTCACCCATAACAGACAGAATAAGTATCAAATACAAGCTAACACTTTTAATATAAGATATATAAAGTGACTATAATTTGGACCTATGATACATTGAACAGTACGCTTACAAAACAACACAACATTACCATAAAATGCAAGAACAATACGGTCAAGGCAGTAAGAAATGTAAACAAGTCAGTAAGTAAGTTATTGCCCATGTATTTTTCAGTGCAGTTGATGAAGAGCAAATATTAAAGCGTCGACTGAGCTGTGAAAAATTATTTTGATTCTTAGTCTGAGCTAAATACTTTTGCCAGAATCTTTGTTTATTAGTTCCTTTAACAGATGCAAAACAGATGACTTTTAAAATAAATGTAGAAAGCACATATATTATCCAGGCTAAACCTTAATTTATGTCAGTTGATATTTCTTAGATGAACAATAAAACACATGTACTAACATTAATTTCTCCCTTGACTTCTTATCGTAAAACCATTGAAACCATCAATTATTTATTTAGATAAATTACACATCATGTCTCACCAGTAAGAAAAACTTAATTCAATTTCAGTTTGAATTTGAAAAGGACATGGTGGGGCTGTCTTCCAATACGTATCATGAATTCACATTTGTATTTGATTATAATGACCTCTAGTGTCGGGTAGGTTGTTTGAATGGGGCAGATATACAGACATTTCTTTATCCACGTTGTATTCAGCCATAAGAAGGTCGTCCAGGGGCCTGAAACATTAAGCCCCCCCCCCTCCCCGCTCGATGTTCCCTTTGTGGGCTCTTTGTGCTTTATTGTCTTCAATACGTCTTGCTGCCAAAACCAATTGCCACTGTGGGAGAAAAATAAAGCTGAAATGCTTTAATCGATTTTATTGTGCATCCTATTTGTTATATTGTCTGCGTGTGTGTGTGTGTGAGTGAGTGTGTGTGTGTGTGTGTGTGTGTGCGTGTGTGTGTGTGCGTGTGTGTGTGTGTGCACGTGTGACTGTGTGTTGTTTCCTGGTTGTGTGTCTGTGTGAAAGAAGAGTGGGAGAACTGCCTAACCTCTCTGTTAGGAGAAAATGGAAAAGGTACAAGTGTGTATGGAGTTATGTTAGCGGCACAACGCTGGTATTGTTTTCAATCTGTGTGTGTGTGTGTGTGTGCCACTGTGGGAGAAAAATAAAACTGAAATGCTTTAATTGATTTTATTGTGCATCCTATTTGTTATATTGTCTGCGTGTGTGAGTGTGTGTGTGTGTGTGTGTTGGTTTCCTGGTTGTGTGTCTGTGTGAAAGAAGAGTGGGAGAACTGCCTAACCTCTCTGTTAGGAGAAAATGGAAAAGGTACAAGTGTGTATGGAGTAGTGTTGCACGGTGTACCGATACTTGAAAGGTACCGCGATACCCTGCCGTTAAAAACGGTACGATTCCTCCGTTTCATTAGTATCGGTACTTTAAGAATGACGGGGAAAAGTACTCCCGTGAAAAACCGCCCTTTAATAAGAGCCGTGTGTGTTCAGCGCTCTGCTTCCACTCCCTGCACTGCAGCCGTGCCTGCAGTCCCGCTCCTCTCAAGCACGTTCTAAGTCCCTCCCCTCTCTCGTGCACGCGGCCACGCGCTAGCTGCCAGAGCATGTGAGAAAACGAGAAGCATGGCTGCAAGTGGGAGTGCAACTGCCGCTGCGCCTCGGCTTGTTGACAAAAAAGACGCCAGAAGTCTGTGAACGGGCCGTTCAGGTGTTCAGAGCAGAGCTTCCTGTCGGAGCGGCAGAGCGTGATGTGCACTGAAAAGCACTGAAAAGTCGCAATATTATCGTTGAGCAAACTTAACTAGCAAACTAGCATCACTATCTGCTAACGTTAGCTTTAGCCTTCGTTTTCTATTAGTTTTTTTCATAGGCTATAAACGGAGGTGGTATAAGTATATATCTTGTACTTGAGTAAAAGTAGAAGTACCCAGGTCTTGTACTTGAGTTAAAGTAGAAGTACCAGAATGTAGGAACAATCCTGCAATCAAAATGTTCCTCAAATAAAAGTACAAAAGTATTATCATCAAAATATAGTTAAAGTAGCGACAGTAAAAGTAGAAGTGCTCAGGTCTTGTACTAGAAGCACCAGAGTGTAGGAATACTCTGTTACAGTAAAAGTACTGCATTCAAAATGTTCCTCAAGTAAAAGTAGCGACAGTAAAAGTAGTCATTGTGCAGATTGGTCCATTTCAGAATAATATATATGATATGTTTTATAATGATTGATCATGAAAGTGTTCTCAAAGCTGGTAAATGTGCAGCTAGTCTGAATGACTTTGTAGACTGCAGGGTAGCTGGTGGATTTACTCCAGGTGGAACTACAGTCTGATTTAAGAGTTGATTATATTTCACATCATTCATCCAGATCTGTGAAGTAACTAAAGGGATTAAATACATGTAGTGGAGGAAAAGTACACCATTATTTCTGAACTGTAGTGGATTAGAAGTACAAAGTAGCAAAAGAAACATTGAAATACTTAAATAAAGTACAAGTATCTCAACATTGTACCCAAGTAGTACTTGAGTTTATGAATTTAGTTTCTTTACACCAGTGGCTATAAAGATGGAAAGACTAAGCCTTGCACAAAGGCATGAAAATACATTTTCAAAATGCTCAACAGTGCTGCCAAAATGTTAAACTCACTGCTACACAATTAAAATAAATGCTTTTATATATATTTATATTAGATGTGACTCTTTGGCGTTTCTGTTCTTAGTAACACTGCTGCTTTAGTTGTTCTGACTGCTAAAATCATCTGTTATTCCTAATTTTAAAGCCGATATTCCGTGTTTCCCTTTTTTTAAGAAAAGTATCGAAAAAGAATCGGAATCGCAATTCTTGACTTGGTATCGGTATCGAAACCAAAATGTTGGTATCGTGACAACACTAGTATGGAGTTATGTTAGCGGCACACCGCTGGTATTGTTTTCAATCTGTGTGTGTGTGTGTGTGTGTGTGTGTGTGTGTGTGTGTGTGTGTGTGTGCCACTGTGGGAGAAAAATAAAACTGAAATGCTTTAATCCTATTTTCATCCTATTTGTCATAGTTGCATCTGCATCCAGAGTGTGTGTGTGTGTGTGTGTGTGTGTCTGTGTGTGTGTGTGTGTGTGTGTGTGTGTGTGTGTGTGTGTGTGATGTTTACTGGAGTTGTCCAGGCGGTCCACACTCTTCCAGCTGGGGAGTGCTGTGGCCTTGCCCTCCCTCTTTAGAGAGGTGTAATCTTGTGACCCCCCACCGGCCCGGGCCCCCCCCTCTTCCTCCAGACCCTTCTCTGGGGAGTCGTCACTGGTGAGGGAGAACGCTGAGCGCGAACGCTGTAGAAAAAACACAGTAAAACATGATTTGTGAGGAAAAATAAGTCAAATGCATTTCACCTCTGCTGATATAAACAGTAAGTCTGAGTTCAGGCTTCAGTCTCTCTGAAAATAAATGGAAATGTTTAAAACTCTGGAAATGTAAAGTAGGAAATCAGTCTGGTTTGTATATAAGATCATTGTTGACTTGAGTCTGAGCAGCTGCAGACAGCTTTTACTGCCTGGACGGCGGCAGTAGTCACATATAATATCCACTTACAGTAATTACATAATAAAGGGAAGCCCTGCTGGCTAGTCTACTTCCTGTCTGGGCAGAAATCTGTAAAGCTGTGAGTCAACAATCCCACCAGCAGGGGGAGCTAGAACACAACTAAAGAGCGAAACAGACAACAGAGGCTCTCAAGTCACCTGTGAGAGAAATGTTGTGGAAGTTGTCGGATCATAACATGTCTTATATGTTAAAGAAACAAACAAAAACAGTAGAGCAAGACTTTCTGCCTGCTCTCTTCAACTTTAAGGCAAATTAACAGCTATATTCTTACTCATCTTGTCAATTCGACCTTCATCCTAAAGATTTGGGGTCAACAAATTCGACTTCCATCTTACGTTACAAAACAGTCTGCTTTTCCCCATGTATCTGATGGTTTTATAGTATTTCATCTTTTTATTTTGCTTTGTTGTTTTGTTTAACTCATAGTGACATTTAGCATTGCTCTTGCCCACCTCTCAGAAACACATGCATGCACACACGTGTAGAATTCGTAGCTGTTCCACTGGGAATGAAAGGAACAATATGGAGGGGATTTAAAGCTCATTCATGTGCACAAGCTCAACTTAAATCTCATTGGTGAACAGTCGGTCGACTTTCCCACGACCTAACATCCCAGTTAAAGTACTAAAGGTAGATTCAAATATAGACCAGAAGAGAAAATATATACGTTTGTAGAATGGATGGGATGCACTGTTCAGATTACTCTAATGGCGCGTTTCCATTGCAGGCCTCGCTCGGCCTCGCTCGGTTTGGTTAGGCCTTATTAGGCCCGGCTCACTTCGGGCCAGAAAAAAGGTGAAAAAGTAGCCCCGGGCCAAAACCAGGCCAAGTGGAAACGCAACCAAAAACGGGCCCTGCTCGGCTCGGCACGCTTAAAGCGAGCTACCCGCTGCAGCGGAAACGCGCCATAAGGATCATTGTTGAGGCAGTGCAGATTTGAGTGTGTATTTGCATGCCTGGTGCCTAGTGTTTGCACAGAGCTGTGTGTGTGTGTGTGTGTGCGCGCGCGTGCGTGTGTGGGGATCCCCACGTATTTCAAGGGACTTTGATCTACGCTGAGCGGGAAACAGACGGGCGAGGCCAGGGGTGCGCAGCTTTGAAGCTTCGCACACACACGGGACGATGACAAATCTGCAGGAGTCCCCGCTGACTCGTAGTGAGAGGCAGGTGTGTGTGTGTGTGTGTGTGTGTGTGTGTGTGTGTGCGTGTGCGTGTGTGTGTGTGTGTGTGTGTGTGAGTGTGTACTATACACCTCAGTGAGTCCCTGTGCGTAGTTTGTTTTCAAACCTGGAACATTAAGTGAAAGCGGTATTCTGTGGATTTGGATTTACTTGGCACACATTTGTAATATTTGTAAGGCTTTGCCAACTTAAGGGGAGAATCCGCTGTAAGACACTTCTAAAGAGAAAAGTAAGTCAGGCACCTGGGGGTCTATTTTGTTGCTAAGTGGGCTATTTCCCCTGAAGCATACAGAACCTCAAAGAGCAGCACGTGTTCTGTCTGCCAAACCCAAGGAATCCTCTGAATGAGACAATTTGAATATGCTTCTAGAAAAGCATGAGAATCCACATCATTGTCAACTTTTTGCACTTTTTTGGAGAATACCTTAATCCTGCAAAACATTAAGTGGACGAAATAAAGGAATTCTAACTCATCACTACTAGATCCGAAGAGAAATGCAACCCTTAATAAGACCACATTGAGTGATTGATAAAAAGGCACCCTTTGGTCGCCACTAGTTAGTTGTTTTGAAAGCACTGCCATGAGAGGCTGGCACTTCGAGCTGAACATGATCTTTTTAAGTGAAGATATCATATACTTCCATAAAACCTGAATTACTTTTAAGAAAATCAGTTTTCAGACGCTTGGCTTCACTTCTCAGACGCGGAGGTCGTCTCCTGGGTGCCACTGAAACGATTCATGCCAAACACAACATTCCTGTGCTTTTTAAACATGTTAAACACAGTGGCTGAGAAACACATAATGAAACACAGACACTGTTTGAACTCTGAAACGAAGCGAGAACAACAAACCACTATTGTTTAAAACCAAATCTGCAAAGAGTTTAGAAACTGGTGAACACTTAGCAGTTCACACGCGCTGAGCAGATTTCATCACTGACCCACAGAGAGTAGGAGGTCTTCAGAGGGTCCTGGGGGGCTTGTGAAGACGCTTGAGGCTGCGACGGAGAGGCGAGTTCTCCGGGCTGGATCAGATTCTGAGGCTGCGGCCAGACAACGTCGTACTCTGTCTGCATCTCCGAGCACTTCCTCCTCTGGATGATCTGAGCAGAGAGGGAACAAAGAAGGATCGAGCTTGATTACACTTTTGCATTTTGGAGGGGTCCCGACACGGACGGGTTGTCGCGGGGGGGAGGTGCTGCTGTACTGACATTTATTGTTCATTATTGACATTTTTGTTTTAGCTGACTGGTTTTCTATTTATTTATTATTTATTTAAATTGAATTTAATTGATTTATTTATTTAATTTATGTAATGTATTTTATTTAATTAATTTAATTTAATTTTATTGAATTTATTTTATTGAATTTATTGATTTTATTGATTTATTCTGTCTGTGTATAATAAATCCAGTTCAACAGACCCTGGATATGTTTGAGTTATCTGGTTTAACTAATCCAAAACAAACACGCTCTCGCTAAGCGGTCCTACGACGCTGGTTATCAACTCAGTAACTCAAGCCAGGGTTTAGGGGCGGGGCTAGCAACAATTGACCAATCACAAACATGGACAAGCGTCCTGACAGCGCAGCGTCATACTTCCTGAATGAAAAGTGAACTATAATATCAGACATATGAAGAAGTTAAACTTTAAACATCCATGACTTGAACACTTGATCAGGATCAGAGCCTCAGAGCTGCAGCTGCACGGTGAACACAGCTGGAACAGAACACGTGTTTGAATCCGTTCATTAACAGGTTCATGATATCACTGCCCCGTCTAAGACACGATCTGACTTTCATTACATTTGTCTCGAGTGTTTCCTCAACTTAATGAGCTTCTTAAAATAATGCTTCTGCATCCAGTCTGTGACGCTGTGAGTGTTGCACGGCCAGATACGGCTCAGCTGACTCAGATCAGGAGATATATGATACATTATGAAGTGATATGCCGCGGACTGTACTTAATGTACTCTGATCCGGTTACTTATGTTGTGGCCGATATTTAAGTAAGCTTTCTTAACGCTAATGTTATAATAGTCAGATTGCTCTGAAGATGGAGGTGATATTCTATTCATGTTCACGTTCACACAGTCGGTGATTTTTGCCGGCCGTCTTTCCTGCGACGGCAGTTTTTCTGTATTTCCTTTCTCCTGTAATATGACTTGATCGCTTTAAACTCCGCACACTGAGCTCTGATTGGTCAGCAGGCGGTGCTTTCACTGAGTTGAGCTCTTAGCCTGCAACCTAACCTGCTCCGGGGCAGGCTAGCCGCTCAGCATCAGTTACCATGGAGATCTAGCCCGGTAAAAAGAGAACCAGCGTCGTAGGACCGGAAACCCAGAGTCTTCCTTGAAGTTAGCCGCTAAGCGAACATCCTGCTTCGTAGTACCGGCCTCTGGTGTTGAGCAGTATTTACTTTGTTACTCCATCTATTTTTCTATAAAGTGAAGATCTGTTCTCCTGCTTTTGATACGTGCTCTGATAGAATGACTGTATGCTGTTGGAAAAACCCAATAAACAAAGTAAAGGAAAAAAAAGAAGGATAGAGCGGATGTTATCAAGCCTTTTATTAAAAACAGATATGTATTATGCGAGGTGTACAAAACGTGAAAGAGGTCAGACTGAGAGCTGCGAGGTTTGCAAGCACGCTGCAAGCTTAACTCAAATAAGAAATTATAATAATTGCAACTCTGAAAATGCTAATTCAATCCCATTACAGCTTATTACATTCGCACAAAGGAATGAATCATTTTCTATAATAAAACTTTAAAACTAATATCCAGTTTCCATTTGAACTTTCTTTTAATGTAACCCACCGACTGCAGGACGCAATCAAACTACTGTAAATCTACACTTACTAAAGTCAGGCTAACCTTTGCTAAAGTCCTTCTGTGATCCAACTTCAGAAGAAATAACTTTAATGACTGTGCTATTTCTCTTACAAAATGTCATGTCAAAGAAAGTGAAGACCAAGCAGAGACCTAGCTTATTGTATTTCATTTTATATCGTGCATTTACATTTGGAAAAGGCGTACTACACTTCCACACAGAAAGGGAAATTAAAACTTTCCTCAACGTACTTTTTGTACGATAGTTGTGGCGAGTTCCTCTATGAGTTCCTCTTTGTGGTCCTGCAGATATCGAGCCTCATTCTGCTTCTCCTGCACACAGAGAGAGGGTGACCGATTACAAGGGGAAGGGGAGAGACAGGGGGAGAAAGGGGAGAGACAGGGGGAGAAAGGGAGGAAGGAGAGAGGGAGGAAGGAGAGAGAGGGATGCAGTGATTCCTCACCAAGCTGTCACTGAACTCCTCCGCCTTAGCGATGGCTTCCTCTATCGCCTCCTCAGCGACACGCAGGGCGACTGTGAGCGTCTCGGCCATACTGTGTCCTGAACACCACACACACACACACACACACACACACACACACACACACACACACACACACACACACACACACACACACACACACACACACACCACACACACACACACACACACACACACACACACACACACACACACACACACACACACACACACACACACACACACACACACACACACACACACCACACACACACACACACACACACACACACACACACACACATTCTTCCTTAACACACATTTCTACAGATCCCTTTAACTAAGCGTGGTATGCAACTAGGTACATTTACTCAAGCACTGTACTAAAGTACCAGTTTGAGGTCAAAGCTGTTTATCCTAATTGTTAGTATTTTCAAATACTTCAATAACGCATTTATATTTATAGTCCAATTATGTATATATGATTCTGAAATGAGCCATTCTGCATAATTAGTACTTTTACTATAGTCTATTGTGATGGAACTACCTCCGCCTTTAACTCCCACTGTGATCAGGCAGTTAACCACAGCTGTATTACAGCCCCTCTCATGGGTCACAAGATGAACGGATATTAAAGAACAATGTTTTGCGCAGACTTTAATTAATTAATTGAACACTCCTGCTGGGCTAAAAACATATTTAAGTGAATACATCTGAGAATTTCAGAGGGAAAACCACTATTTGGTGAACATGAGTATTAGATGGTTTTGTTCTCAAAGGTTGTACTTCAAGGTGGGGTAGGTACTTTTGGAGAAACCAGCTCGAGTGCGCTAGAATTTGAAAATACACAACCGGAGAAAATCTGCCACTTCCTCACAGAGCCCCTCCCCCAACACGCCCACATGACCAATGAGGGCACGAGATAAGTCTGTGCCCCGATGGAAGGCTGACAGGCAGGTAGGCCATCCAGTTACTTTAGCCGGCTCAGATGATTGGTCGTACTTTTCACAGCGCCACGGCTTCCAGATGATATTTATTTTATGGATTTGTTGTCAAAGCACTTCAGATATTCATTGCTATCGGGATGTTAAGAGCATTCCATGGAATATAACAACAAGTGTATCTCGAGCCGGTTTCTCAAACTTACCTACCCCACCTTTACAGTAAGTCGCGATATTTCAACACATTTAACTGAAATTAGAATGTGTTTATCTCTTTAGATGATTGCACAAAACATGTTGAATAGAAAACATTTCAACATACTATTACTGGCCATTTGAACACTGCAGTTAAAGTCTACGCATCTACACTGCAGAGTGAAACCCGCCTGCTTCCACTGCAGCTCGGCCAATTAAAACAATCATTATGAATACAAACCTCATCTCTCTTCTCTGCGCAGCACTTAGGAAGTGTGGGCTTATTAAAAACGAATGCACTCGTGGGATTCTTGCTTTTCTGAGTTTGCATCGTAATGGTTGAATGCACTTGCTGTGGATAAAAGCATCCACTAAATGTAATTATAATATTATGTAATAAAAACACGTCTTCTCATGCGCTAAACAGCAGATCTGGATCATTGCCTAAACTCCTCTTGTTGCTGGGAGACAGGTGGAATTAGCTTTATCATTAAATGGGGTTAGCATTGACCGGCACGTGAGACGACATGTCTGTGGGAGGTTTTAGTTTTATCTCTGCGTGTGTGTGCATTTCATTCTCGACAGCGGTTTTATGTGTATCTGTGGATTTATGTGTGTGTGTGCATTTCACTCTCGACAGCGGATTTATGTGTGTGTGTGCGTATGAATGTTTAATGTGTTTCAATTCGATTTGTAGCATTGATGGGACACACACCCCTCTGCAGAATGCTCTCTCTCAATTAATGAGCAATAACTATACAAGCGTACCCGTTCTAAGGGACGGCAATATGGCTACTAACGCAGGCGAGAATCAGCGATAAACTTAAGTTAATGTTAATTATAATGGCGTCTGAATTACACGTCTCTCACCTTCGCTCTGTTTGTAGAAGGCGGAGTCGCTGCCACAGACGCTGCCATCGTTGTCGTTGCTTCCCTCGTGCGCGCTGCTTTCTAAAGACGCGGGGAGAGAATGACAAACCCAGTGTTCAGATGAAAGCCTTCCAACTGACGCCTGTCACAGAAATGCAAAAATATCCCGCTCGTATCATAACGTCTCATAATGTAGCTGCGCACTGTTGACACATTAAAAGTAGGTTACAGTGTCTCTAAACTCCTCATTGTGATCCTGTCAACTGTCCCATCTCCTTTGTGTCATCGTGAATCATAGAGTTGTGTGTCTTCTACGCGGTCCCTATTTAACACACAAAGAAACATGACATTTAAAAAGAAACATGCCTTTCAAACTAATGGCACTTGAGCACATCACCATGCTTCCTCATTCAGGTCTCTACAGTGCTGTATTTGTTGTGTAAGTATCTTTTACAAACTTATTCCAACATCTAGAGTAAACCAAAATGGAAAATACGTGATTATAATCCTCTCACAGCTCCACTTAGAGAGCAGTGAGGGCCCAGAGAAGGTGTAGTGGTTTCAACATCCCCGCCTTCAAAACCACACACACTCCCTCAGGGGCCATTACCTCGTGTTAGACACTTCTCCTGAGGTTTGCGTTCAGCCTTTTCATCTGCAGAAATGAAGAGATTTGGACATGCAGGTTGTTAGAGAGACAAACTGTCAGAGAGTGCACGAGAGGTGTCTGACGGACCGCGATCCAGGTACGTTTCCATCCCCCCCCCCCCCCCCGACCACAGATCCTCCAGACAGATCCTGAACATAATAACAATATTAAACTTATAATGTAGTCACCATTGTAAAACTTCGGGAGTGACTGTGGGAATTTAACCAGGCAAAGAGAGTGGCAGATGCATTAAGTGTGTCCTCTAAATAATAAAGTCCCCCCCCCCAAAACTAAAACCTAGACCAGTGCTTCGCAAAGTGTGGTCCGCGGACCACTGGTGGTCCGTGAGCGCCCCCTAGTGGTCCGTGAGTGTATTGGTAAAATTTCACATTTGAAATAAATACATACATTTAAGTTTTTCGCACTCTCGCGGGAATATCTCCGCAATGGAGCGAGCTTAAGTTTCACTTTCGACTGCATGATATAGCCCAGATAAACACCTTCATCACACATGTTGCCACTTGTTTGTACCATTTTCAGGCGATTTGTAAAAAACGATGTGTTTTGGGATATTTGTGGACATAAACACCAATAACTAGGTCCTCGAGTGTTTTTGTATTGGTTAAGTGGTCCTTGGTATGAAAAAGTTTGAGAAACACTGACCTAGACAGAGTCGGTCTGGCGTCTCAAAATCAGTTTAATTAGCCCAAACACATTCAACACCTCCAACAGAAGTACAGACACAAATTATAAGTAATTCTCCGGCAATGTCCAACTTAGAATAATAATAATACATTACATTTATAAAGCGCTTTTCCTGGTGCTCAAAGCGCTCGAGTCCTTTCTGTGTGTGTGTGTGTGTGTGTGTGTGTGTGTGTGTGTGTGTGTGTGTGTGTGTGTGCGTGCGTGCGTGCGTGCTCGCTCTCACTATCAAGAAGAATGCAGTCTTCTTGATATGACTGAATAATCCCAATGAAAGGAAACATAATAAATCCAAAGTCACTCCACAAAAAGGTAAACTGGCTCCAGATCCACCATCCAGCTCATTTCCATCCAGCACGCAGAGCCAAAACCAGACCTTTCCAAAACACAGGCCCGGATCCAAAACTGCTGACAAAACAAAACCAAACTCCACGACTCCTGTCCTCGGCTGGTGACTTCTCCTCTGTTCCTGTGTCTGTCCTGTTGGGCCGGCTTCAGTTCTGGATGAATGCACAGAGACAGACACATACTTGTGTGGTGGTTTGGTGCAAAAGTCTGCCTTCACGGAGCCAGAGCCGCTCACCGATCTGTGCCATAGCTCACTGACATCGCAGCTGAACACACGGCGATCATTGATGTTGCCATTGGATGCATTCTTGGCCTCTCGCACGTCTTATAGAACAAGCATAAAGCAATACACGTAATGGAATCATTTCAGAAGAGGCCAACACGGGAAAATATGAAGCCAGGGAAGCAGCACTTCTAAATGCAAGAAGCTGGCATTGAACGTCCCCGCTCTGACCGCAGCAGCAACACGGCCGGCTGTCAGATGTGTTTCAGTTTGCTGCTGTTTGTCAAAGCGCTGAGACGTTATAGTGCGGAGAGCGTAAGCCAGCCATCACACACTCCTACCTTTCTCCACGTGACACTCAACCAGAAAGGACTATTTTTATATTCTCCTATGCGTCCGAGTACATGAAGTATCTGCCCTCACAGCAGCTTGAGTCTAAAGATGTGACTCGCTCCGGTTTAAAGAGTGTCTGTTTGATGTAATGCAGCCCAGCGTATCTCCGGGGACAATCCCATGTTCCTGGGATTTATGGGAACAGCTGTATCTGAAACATGGAAGTGAAGTTCTTCTGCTGCTTTCAGAACAACTCCCAGAGTGTGTTATCACGTCATAGATCGAAGAAAGGCATTACCGTGTGCAGCGCGCTGTGGGAGTGTGAACGCTGAACTGGGAGCAGACACACTCCCAGTCGCTGCTCGCTGTAACACATCCTCACCATTACACGTCTGAGCGGCTCTGTTCCCGCCTGGCTGCAGCTGGGTCACTGAGGACGGGGACAATAGGGGGGACATACCTGCAGCAGCTTGACACAATGTAGACGCATACAGGAGAGCTGTCAGGGACAGTGAGCCGCCTCGCAGCAACACACACACACACACACACACACACACACACACAGGTGGGCAGAACATGCAACCCCCCCCCCACACACACACAGGTGGGCAGAACATGCAACCCACACACACACACACACACACACACACACACACACACACACACACACACACACACACACACACACACACACACACACACACCACACACACACACACACACACACACACACACACACACACACACACACACACACACACACACACACACACACACACACACACACACACACACACACACACACACACACACACACACACACACACACACACCACTGTTTAACGTCAGCCTCTGTCACAACATAACGTGTGAGAGATCCAAAAAGTGTTGCGGTCACCTGTCAATCAAACAGATGCAGCCTGAGGGCCCGCCCCTTTGTACGCAGTATTAACGCAGGAAAATGTGCTCCGTGTGTTTTACCGTCTATTGAGACTAAACATGATTTCATTTGCGTCTTCATTCATTGGTCAGTATATTCCACCAGTATACTAACTCAGAGGTTAAAGTGCACACCTTGCTTAAAGAGCTTCTGTTTCTTAGCCATTATATTTTAGGGCAAACACACTTTTTTCATCAGATTTGCTTACCAAAGAGTTTTGGCCTCATCATATTATAAAAACTCAAATTCCAAATTGAACATTTGATTGCTTATAACATTTGAGTTAATCGTGCACGCCAGTTTGTTGTTTGAACGCTGGTATTTCTGCACACGGTCATAAAAAGACGAGACTAACAATATTAGAATTATACTATTGTGTATTCGTTTTTTGGTAAAATATTGTTTCTTTGGTGTCAGCTGTTCATAAAGGGACAGTCTGTAATGTGAAAAGGCTGGAGATGAAATGACAGCATGTTTAAGATGACAGTGATCACTCCGTGTGAGGACACCGCATCATTGTTGTGTTTGTAATTGTTATACTCACAGCTGCTGTTCGTCAACAAGCAATATCTGACACGGCAGAAATTAAACGATGACTAGTGTGAACAAACAGCAATGTTTTTGGCACTTCTGCTATGTCATTATGTGTGTGTGTGTGTGTGTGTGTGTGTGTGTGTGTGTGTGTGCGTCTAATCCAACTTCTGTATTTCCCCTCTCTGAACACCTCTCACCTTTGTCCCCCACCTCTTGCCGTCCTGCTGCTCTGAGGAGTGGAGGAGGAAATCGCTCGATATTGCCATAGTAACTACACAGACGACAGCGGTGGCCTCTGTGTGTGTGTGTGTGTGTGTGTGTGTGTGTGTGTGTGTGTGTGTGTGTGTGTGTGTGGTTTCCTGATTGTGTGTCTGTGTGAAAGAAGAGTGGGAGAACTCCCTGACCTCTCTGTCAAACTGGAAAAGGTACAAGTGTGTTTGGAGTAATGTCCACCACACAAAGCTGGTATTGTTTTCAATCTGTGATAGTGTGTGTGTGTGTGTGTGTGTGTGTGTGTGTGTGTGTGTGTGTGTGTGTGTGTGTGTGTGTGTGTGTGTGTGTGTGTGTGTGTGTGTGTGTGTGTTTCTGGAGACACTGCTATAGTGGGAACTACCACTGAACCGGTTTTCAACAACTAGCATTTGTGAATCGTGAAACTTTAAATACTTTTGAGAATAGACCGCTTCATGGAAAATAAATCTAAAGCTGTTTTGGTCAAAAAGTTTGGAATTTGCTGAGAGTCAGAGTGTGGATTTAGTCGAGTGATAACGGGTGTCGTTACGAGAGGATATGCAGACACACAGAGGGAACCAACAGAAGACTGTATAAATAAACGAGCCAGTTAAGCTCCACTTAGATCGTACTGAAGCGCCGGCAGCAGAGACGAGGAGGAAGAGTCCAGACGGTTCTCTTTCAATTACAACCCAGCATCTGGCAGCACAGAGCATCGTAAACAACGTCCTCAGAACAACGGCTGAGGAGACAGAAAGCGAGTTCACATCCCGAGCGCAAAGTACACAAACATTTCATTGGTCTCTTTTATTTGGGAGATAAGCGTCACTTTCTTGCCGAGATGATGCCATCTTTCAGAAACACTCTTTTGAAAATACGAGTTATTTGTATCCGTAATCCTGACCGTCTAAGAAGTGAAGCACGCAGCACTTACAAGTGTGTGTGGGCAGGAATGAATTGGTCCCAGGGCCAACATGACCTTTCAAGTTTTAACGGATGGAGGAGGAATGTGAAATGAGGGAGCAAAGTGTCTCCAGTAATTCTTACCATTTCATTTTTCCATTTTCATAATGCAGCTAGTGTCACCTGCGGGCCATTGTGGCCGACTTAAAAGGAGTCTGATTGGGATAATCCTTTTAGAGCATGAACCTGGGCGAGAACAAAGCTGCAGAATAACAGCTCAAAAGGGCAGCCTGGAGAAAAAGAAATGTTCCAACGGCCGCTTCTAATGCAGAGGGAAATGTCAATGAATACCCAGTTCCACCCTCTCGTCCTAATCTGATTAGAAAAAAGACAATCTTGAGGCATAAAAACTTCACTGTGAATCCAAACTGTAGGACAAAGTCAGGTCCAGCTCCTGAAGGTTAAGATAAGACTTTATTCGTCCCGAAGGAAATGGTTGTGCCAGAGTTACAAAAATACAATAAACACGGCCGCCCAATAGTAAAACTCGCGGACCACCTAACTCCACAAATATCCAAAAACACATCGTTTTTCGAGAACAGATTACAAATCGCCTGAAAATGGTACAAACGAGTGGCAACATGTGTGATGAAGGTGTTGCGCTGGGCTATACCATGCAATCGAAAGCTCGCTCCATTGTGGAGATATTCCTGCGAGAGTGCGGAAAACTTTTATTTATTTAAAAATGTGAAATTTTACCAATATACTCACGGACCACTAGGGGGCGCTCACGGACCACCATTGGGGCGCTCACGGACCACCATTGGTCCGCGGACCACACTTTGAGAAGCACTGATCTACAGGAAACAAAGACGGTCACATCATTAGTGTAAATATTACCAGTATTTAGTAGTGCAAAAAAACGTAGTGGCAGATACGTAATTGCACGTTATCATAGCGCATTATTAATAATAAAAATATTGCACATGTTCTATAGCAGCGTAATGACGGTAATGGTATTGCACATAGTGTAGGTGTGGAAGTTCTCAGCTCCCTTTACTGAAGGGTGACGAGTTAAAGAGTTCACTTCAACACATTTGGCCAGCTGTCACGGCTGCACACGCTCCACAAACAGCTGCACTTTTGTTCTCGACACCGATGTGGTCCGGACCCTGTAGTTGTTTGCTTTTTAGCGACAGCCCTGGCTCTGGGTTCCCATTTAACATCGCGGTCTCCAATCCCTGCAGACAGAGCGCTGCACTCTGAGTCACCGGCCTTCAGCTCAGAGAAGGAGAGAAACGCTCCGACAACACAGCTCAGAGTTATTTCACAAATCTACTAAGAGAGGTGAATCAGGGGGTCCTTGGGTTTTGTTTACTCTTAATTTGGCGCGGGAGAACGACAAGGGCAGTGTTCACATTATGCTGGAACTGGCTTACGAGATTGATAGATAGTTGAAGGTGGAGGGAAGTGTAATGTCCTCTTTTCCTGGTCTACTTTCTGGATACAGTTATACCAGTTTTCGTGGAAGCATTTCTATTCATTAGGTATGCTGCCCCACATACAGTCGCCGTTAAAAAATGTCCCCACAGCTAGAAAAATGCAAATGAGGAAGGGAATCATTATCTGACCTTGGTTGGCCGACATAGAAGGGTCGTGATGCAACGAGCAACGTTAAGGTGGAGCTTCAGAAACACATGTATAGATTGAAGGGCAATCTATGGAGGGACAACACTGAACAATGATCCCACCAGCTTTTATTAACAGGGTATATTCGGATATATTTTATTTTATATCATTTGGGGTTTTTTCTCGCAAAAAAACGCTTATTGATGGAAACATGTCAGCAGCTCAAACGGAGACAGACAGGTCAGACTTTGACTTACAGCCGTAACACAAAAGGTCAGAAAACCATATGATGAAGAAACACTGAAATCTAGATCCCAACTAAAAATACCGTTAAAGGTGGGGTAGGTAAGTTTGAGAAACCGGCTCGAGATCGCTAGAATTTGAAAATACACAACCGGAGAAAATCTGCCACTTCCTCACAGAGCCCCTCCTCCAACACACACGAACACGCACATGACCAATGAGGGCACGAGATAAGTGTGTGCCCCGATGGGAGGCTGACAGGCAGGTAGGCCATCCAATCCGTTTAATCCGGCTAAACGGATTGGATGTACTTTTTACAGTATTACGGCTTCTACAGATTAAATGTATGGATTTTGTGTCAAAGCACTTCAGATATTCATTGCTATCGGGATGTTAAGAGCATATAACAAAAAGTGTATCTCGAGCCGGTTTCTGAAACTTACCTACCCCACCTTTAAATAATTCGTAGGTAAACGACAATCTGAGCACCAATTCTGGACAAATTGATATGTAAACTCTAGAGCAGGGGTGCCCAATACGTCGATCGCAAAGGTAGTGTGGGTAGATCATTTGATTGACGTACAGGTAAGCCAGTCTGAGTTGTATGGTGCCGTACGGCTTCATGCAGTTACGAGGGGGCCTCACCTCACCTCCTGATCTGAAGCGCACAGTTTATCCGCCGTTTAGTCCACCCCCCCCCCCGCGCTTGGGACACAGATTGGGCAGGGGCGGCCCTGTAGGTAGATCATTTGGGCGTGGTCATCTTAAAAGTAGCTCCCAAGCTGAAAAAGTGTGGGCACCCCTGCTCAAGAGT
Organism: Pseudochaenichthys georgianus; assembly: GCF_902827115.2. NCBI lineage: Eukaryota > Metazoa > Chordata > Actinopteri > Perciformes > Channichthyidae > Pseudochaenichthys > Pseudochaenichthys georgianus. Next base: position 27,992 of record NW_027263362.1, read on the forward strand.
ATGGATTATATTTTCTCAACTTTGGGTAGGGACAGGGAAATAAATGCAATTTGAGGCATTTACTGCAGATTTTGGTAACAGAGACACACAAATCAAACCTGCGGAGCATAACAACACAAGCATATATGTATTGTGCATTAAATACAAAGACTAATAATGTATGTTTTTTAATCTGTGCATCACTGCATGCTCTGAAGCCATCAGGCGTAGTTGAGGACATCATAACTTGAAAAAGACAGACATAGAAAGCCTCAGAAACCCAATACTGCTTCTCCGCGTCTCCCTTTCACTTCTCCCTCCTGAGATATCAGCGGGTCCGAAGGTTATAATGTGTGTGAGTCGAATCTGTCGAGTCGCTGTCGTCTTATTTGATAGGTGAGAAGAGAGCGACACACACTTTGAGGGATGTGACAGCAGAAAAAGTCATCCCTGTTTGAAATGAATGAGATTTAAGTTTTAAAAGTGGAGGAAATATCATCCTCATTCCTGCTTTTCATGCTTCATAAAGGACTCGTCATGTTGAATTTCATGGAGGATGTTATGATGGCTTACCATGAAGCCAGACTTCAGTGATGTACAAAAATACACAGTGATGGAGGTTTTTAAATAGCTGAGGGATTATACAAATTAAAAAGGCATTAGCCAGCGTGTCGGTGCCAATATATCACGAGGGGAATAAACATAACACCTCCTGGATCAAGTGTACAGCCAAATCTAAGCACAAGAGTATAGTGAGTGAGACGTCTTCAAAGAAAACACTCTTTAAGGAAGTAAACATATTCACTAACTTGTCAAAAATATGAAGATTAGTTAAGCACCAAAACAGTAACCAGGGGAAAACTGTGAGCTGGAATGGGTCGGAGGAAATCCCTGGTTTGTTGATCAGTACGAATCCCAAAGTGTAAAAACGTGAAGTGTTGTCACCCAGAAAACTACCATGTGTTGTTCCGTACTTTTCGGACTACAAAGCGCACCTGCATAAAAGCCGCAGCAGCTGTCCGTCTGTCTTGCTCTCGTTCTGTCTCTCGGTTCCACTTTTACTTTGGCGCGCTACCTGTCTCACTCTGTTCCGGCCTCCAGCTTTTCCTGCTGGAGCCCGCCGCTTAAAGGTGGCGGGCGCGGACCGGTCATAGAGCCCGTACGGTTAAAGGTGGTTAATTTTACCTGTAAAATCCAATAGAGTCTGTCTGCAGACCGCAGCAAGGAGGCGTTTCCTATAGGGGCGTTTCCTATAGTGAACGACGGGAGCCGGCTCTCGCCCGCGAACGAGCCGTTTTTTGTTTTGTTTTTGCGGAGGGATCTAGATCGGCATGAAGGCACATTATGCGATGTGCAATGTGGACATTATCCCGCTTATTACACATGGCCACATTCTCAACAAAGTAACGACATGACTCCCAATAATAATTGAAATGCTTTTATGGATTTAGAAAAAGATTTTATTCATTTAAAAAATAGTTTTTTGTATTGATTTAAATTGACATGCATCCGCTAAGAAAAGTAGTCCGTTGTTACTGTTTGAACTAACGTAACAAGGGCAGGAACTGCTTCTATAGTGTTTTTGAGGAGCTTTTTGATTACAGATTTGAAAACATCGTTGCTTGCTTTAAAAGTAGCACAATTTATTATGTCAAACCTTGAAAGATATCCCTGCCCTAATGCCAAAAGTAACTGGCAACTGAATATGTGTCGCCGTAGCTATGATGCCTATGTCTGGACCGCTGCGTAAAAAGGAGGGTTTCTGCCCCATTACTTCTCTTCTTACTTTTATAAGAATAAAACACGGAGGACGGAGATCTCTTTTTGTCCCCCTCTTCTCCCCGCTGCAGCCTAGCAGTTGATCTCAAAGCACGCTCCCCTCTCCTGCAGGGAGAAAAACTATATGTATATACTTTATATAGGTTGATACAGTAGCCCCTTTTTTAAATAGTTTTTATAGGTGTTGCCATCTGTTTTGTGTAGCGTGGTTCTACAAGCAAGTCAATGCATTAATTGGGTGGTATCAGAGAGTTACACGGGTCTGTAAATGCAATGAAAACAATTGGCCACAGCAAATAATTTATATTAAACATGTAATTTTTACTTTTGAATACTTTAGTACAAAGGATGTCTTGAATAATTTAAGTGATATATGTGTACACATATAAATAATTAGTCAAAACAGCGCTACATTTGATTTAATTAGAAGGTATAATATGTGGTAAACTGAAGAGCCCTTTGGGAGCCGAAAGAGCCGGCTCTTCTTGGTGAGCCAAATGATCCGGCTCAGCAAGAAGAGCCGGAATTCCCATCACTAGAACAATGACTTCTTCTGCGAGGATTTATAAAAGCAGCTGGATAAAAAAAGTTAGGAAACGCCCCTATAGGAAACGCCCCTATAGGATCCGCCTCCTTGCTGCGGTCTGCAGCCAGACCCATCTCGTAAAATCCATAGATTTAGGAGGTTCCCTAGTGGCCGTTAGCTGTACAAAAAAAATGGGGAAAAAAGTCGCGGCTTATAGTCCGAAATGTACGGTACTTTGATTGTGTAAAGATTCAACAAAGGAGACAGTCTAGGAAAGAAAAGTAGCAGCTGGTGGTAGCTTCGGAAATGTAGGAAAGCCTAAAGACATTGCAGTCGTATCAGTCTCCTAATCCAACTCAGTGAACACATTGAGTTGATTTCTTCCCTGTAAACAATGATTAAATCCTAATAACGCCAATAACGTGTTCAGACATTTGCAGTGATGTTATTATTCTATAAATAAGCTGAATTTACTTTACCCTTTTACCCCAACCACACAGCAATCTCATTTCAAATCTAATTCCTAATCTTAATTTAATGTGTTGACATGTGCACCAACGTGTGTTCAGGAAGCATTAACGCACGAGTAAACACAAGCGTTTCATTTCATGCCAGACTGCAGCCAAGGCATTCATTACTAATGTAATAGTTCCTCGGATCAGCGCCTGGCATCTGCCCGTCCACTTAACGAGCTACTCCAATTAGATTAAAAAAAGGGATATTCAGCCGCTTTAAAGAAAGTGCAGATATTCTCCTTCTTAAGTCCATGGTCACAGACACTAAGGAGATAACGTGCTTTTACTTAACATTAACTTAAACATTGAGTTACATCTGTATGCAGATTCAGATTACTGATGTGATTTATGATCAACCGTTACACCTATCTGGAGTACTTTCACAAGCTACACGGCACCACATAAAGACATCCAATTAACTCCACCTTTACATATCATTTTGTAATGGGTCATATTGAGTAGTACATGTATATTTTTAAGCTTTATACGTATTCTTTAGTAAGATTTTGAATGCAGGATCCCTACACTGTGGTATTTCTACTTATTAAAGTACAAGATCTTGGCATGGGAATCGAAGGGTCGCTGGTTCAAGTCCCGATTAGAGTAAGCAGTGGGTACTGGAGAGGTGACACACCCCTGTGGGTATTGTCCACAGTAGATGACCATTACATGTATGTATGTATGTATGTATGTATGTATGTATGTATGTATGTATGTATGTATGTATGTATGTATGTATGTATGATCTGTATGTGTAATGTGTATTTGTAAAGCGCTTTGAGAGTCATTGATAAAGCGCTATAATAAATATAAGGATTATTATTATTATTATTATTATTATTATTAAACCCCCACAATGCTCTCTGTTGCTGTAAAACATCCCATCCTCTTCTGTGCATAAAAAAAGTGTGTTTGCATGTATGTATTCAGAGCTACTGTGTATAGCAGTTAGCATTTATATACCGACAGGAATGATAAAGTTGCTACTTCTTCCTCCAACTCTGGTTCATTTCAAACCTTTATTTACCCAGGTGTATCGCATTGAGATCATTGATCTCTTTTCAAGGGAGACCTGCTCAAGTCGGTTCCACATGAAACATAAGAACATAACCATAACAACAAAAGGACATCTTACAGCATCATTACAGGGGTTACAATTTACAATAACTATCCACATGAGCAG
>NW_027263362.1:32473-39973 GCF_902827115.2 Pseudochaenichthys georgianus
TGAGAAGAGAGTACAAGAAAGGAAAGGACAGGAGGACAAGTGAGGACAGGTGAGGAGAGGAGACAAGAGGACATCAGGAATATGGATGATTGATGCAGAGATGTGTGTCCACTCACACACCAGAGATGAAGCGACCATCAAGTTAGTAAAGTACTTTTCTAAAATGTCAATAACCTTTAGTTCCGTCTTCCTTGTTGCAGGATATGTCATATATAACACACACAGTTAAGCTTTCAAAAACAACCGAAGCATTGAACCTTTCAAAGGCCCAGAAATATGTTGGATCTGAATCACACACTATTTTAATAATGGAAAGGTCGGCACCCTTCGTGTTTCCATGCTTTGCAAATCCCTCTCACGGGACAACACGGGTGTGAACCAACAAATAGTGTTATTAGACTAAAGCCTCTTTCTGACCAACATATGTTCAGATTCCCAGCGCAGATATGCTGGCTCGACGTGCTGTCTATATATGTATACATCACAGATGGAATACACATCCATTGTGTCCCTCAACATGCCCTCATTCTAGCCTGATCCACTCCTGCCCAAAGTCTGGCCTGATGTATCCCCTCTGCATCTTTTTAATCCCATGTATCTTTTTTAAATAATGCCTTGTATCCCGCGACAGAAGCAGGCCTATCATGTTGCAGCCGCGTCAAAACAATGTTATCCAGAGCAGGATCGAAGCTGCGCGGCGGCAGGAACAACTCCCAGAGGACGCAGAGTGGCCTGAGCCCGCGGGGATGACCATGCAGGACGAGAAGGAGCCCGTCACCATCACTGACTCCAGTTCAAACACAAGAGCAAAATCAATCTGCAGCCGTGGAGTAAAGGGGGTTTCCCACATCAAATATACAAGGGTAAATAAAAGTGCTTAACCCGGGATGCGTGTTTGAAAAGCTTTGTTTCCACATACCGTACTTTTCGGACTATAAACCGCGACTTTTTCCCCCCATTTTCTGTGTGCAGCTAACGGCCACTAGGGGACCTCCTAAATCTATGGATGTTACAGGTCAAATTAACCACCTTTAACTCTATGGGCTCTATGACCGGTCCGCGCCTGCCACCTTTAAGCGGCGAGCTTCTCCAATATGGTCTAGCTGCGGCCGCGGCCAGTACACTTCTTATTATACACCCATGCCAGTACACGGCGGTACCATGGATGTATAATAAGAACTGGATACAGCGTGGGAGGCGGGGCCTCATTCATTCCTATGAGAGTTGCTCATTAGCGCATGATGATAAAATGGCCCAACTTTTGAGAGAGTGAAACGTCACAGATTACCCAGCATGCCTGAGAAGTACCCGTATGTGCGCTAATAGCGCATGCGCAACTTTAACCAAAATGCTCGTTCATATCAAGCACGTGAATTTGCGTACACGTAACAGCACCGCGCGTTCATGACAGCATGGTAATGGATTGTTGTTATCATGGATTTGATATTAACGAGGCGGCAGTTAGCGGCTAGCTAGTAATGATGCTAATGTACACATCAATCATTATGTACTTATATTACGTTGTAACAGGATCTAGTGATATCCAACAGAGCTTCATTTAGCATGAAATAATTATTGCACTGTATATACACACACAGTGCAATAAGCTTCTTCGTGCGATAATAAGCTACAGGGACGTTAATCTAACGTCGGTAATATTAACTTTATTCAATACAACATTTACGGTACAAGATTTAATCATACAGCCCATCATGTATATACTATTTTACAAATGATGAATTACAGCAAACATGTGCAATATATCCATTATTACAGCTCCGTGGGCTGGCAGTAAGGCGATATGGGTCCGTTGTTATTGTGCATCCATGGGTAAAGATAAACGCATGTAGTGCTGAACACGTAACATTAACGGGAAATAACTCTCAGAATAACGTTATTAGCACATTTTTACAACTTGAGGAACGAATGTTTTTAATAAGGGCTATACAAGTGTTCATACTGGGTAGTTTATTTAGTTTAAAAAAAATTATCCAACGAGTTACAGACCACTCTTTCCCCATGTAAGTCAATGGGAAAAAGTGTTTCCGGGCGTGGCAACCAAACGGATGTACAGTACCGCCGTTTTGCCACCACGAATATTTTCATCTGAGTCCGGCACACTTCCTGGGGGCTTGGGCGGTACACGATGGTACACGACACGCCCACCTGACACGACACTACGGTGGCTCAGAGGCACCACCGTTAAAAGCGAATTGACGAGATTTACATCATACAGCCCATGTAGTATAAACATTGATTTTAATTTCTTACAGTAGGCGAGGTTTTGGGGTTTAGGAGGGAGGAAGGAATGAAGATTAGGATTGGATAAAAAGGTAGGGAGTGGTTAAGGTTAGGATGGGGCGAAGGGAAGGGTTAGATTGAAGGGAGGGAAGAGAACTGCTAAAAAAAATTATCCAACGAGTTAGACCACAAAGGAAGTGTAGTACCGCCGTTTGGCCACAAGACTCCGGCGCACTCCTGGGGGCTTGGTTCAACCTCCACTGTCCGCGGCCGCAGCTAGACCCTTCTCAGCCACCGTAGTGTCGTGTCAGGTGGGCGTGTCGTGTACCATCGTGTACCGCCGTGTACTGGCCGCGGCCGCAGCTAGACCATATTGGGAAAAGCTGGAGGCCGGAAAAGAGTGAGACAGGTAGCGCGCCAAAGTAAAAGTGGAACCGAGAGACAGAACGAGAGCAAGACAGACGGACAATGTAGCTGCTGCAGCTTATATGCAGGTGCGCTTTATAGTCCGAACAGTACGGTACATCAAGTGAGCCTCACAGGGTTTCCTCCAAGTGTCCACGTAAAGCCTCAAACCAGCATGTATGAAAACGGGACACATTGCACTGAGACACAAAGCTGCTCTGCAATCGGAATGATGCAAATGAGATTAAAAGATAACAAACAAACAGCAGACGCTTGGCAACAAAGGTCTGATTAGAAAGTGGGCGAGTTACCGGGCAGATCGGAGAGCGCTCCTCTCTCGATGATGTGCTTCCTGTACAGAGTCTTCAGAACCTTGGCGCTGCCGAACCTCTTGAAGCGACTCTTCACGTTGTTATAATACCATTCGAGAGACTGTGTCCTCAAAACCCTGCCGACAAGAAGGGAGGAGGGAAGAAAGAAAACAAGACGTTAAGTCAAAGAGAACAGATGGCAACGGATCTGGCAGCAAGGAGATGTTATTATAGCTACAGCAGGATTATAGTTTGAGTTCAAGCCGAGACAAATCGATTAGGATCCGAGTGTTTTATTGAATTCATTCGAGGAAGATAATCAGACCTTTCCAATACATCAAAGTAGGGCTGTGCAATTAATCGTATTTTAATCGCGATTACGATTTTGGCTTGCAACGATTACGAAATCAACGTAATCGAAATAAAACGATTATTATTTTTATTTATTTTTAAAAAATGTTATTTTTTTTTTTTTTTTTCAGTTGAATTATACTTACAGTTCAGGTTAATCAACTCTTAAAAACATACGGTTCACTTTTTTTTTTCAATAAATGGATGTTTTCAAAGTAAATGGATAATCGTTTTTAATAATCGTGATATCAATTATTGACCAAAATAATCGTGATAATGATTTTTGCCATAATCGCACAGCCCTACATCAAAGAAAAGGAGGATTTCTTGCGGATGAATTGTCTTTTTCAATCGTTCCTCTCTTTGTTGAGGCTGCTTTGAAAATGGGATTTCTTTAATTGAATTGTTTTTAAAGTATTTTTTGTTTTCGGATGTAACGTTATATACTTTATATCCTGCTCTGATTTCCCACACACATACAGTACGTGAAGCCAAACACACACACACTAGTTAATTACATATTATTCATCATCATCATCAAAATCAATCCCACTACCAAGTGTTAGTCTTTCAGAAAGCGCCCATGTTGCTAAAGGACGTCCCTCGGTGCTATTGACCTCTTATACATAAGAAACAAATCAATCAGCGACACCTCATCGACACGCTCCTTCATGAACACTGAAGTTCATCGTCAGTCAATCCTTCATGCTGTTGATGCTGCTGTTCAACAGTGAGACTAGTGAGGCCGCTAATGAAAGCATCCTGAGTGTCCCCGAGGCGGCTACATCCCTCCTTCCTAACCTCCTTTCCTCTTTCACAGTGGATTTATGATCCTATCCAGCTCAATGGGCCTCAGCTCTTTAATGTCGTGCCTCGGGTCAACGTAGCCCCTCTAATGGCGCCCGCCGAGCTCCAGTGACGAGGGGGAACTGTGTATCTGCCTCTGGGCCCGGAGAGGAAGGCGAAGACATGCATCTGGAAGAGCAACATAGCGTCCCGTTAGCATCATGTGAAGGAGGAATACAAATCGGTTCCTTCTGGATCGGCTGTTAAGTACACTAGGACCAGAGTCTGTGGTGTGTGCAGCTCTCCACACACACACACACACACACACACACACACACACACACACACACACACACACACACACACACACACACACACACACACACACACACACACACACACACACACACACACACACACACACACACACACACACACACACACACACACACACACACACACACACACACACACACACACACCACACACACACACACACACACACACACACACACACACACACACACACACACACACACACACACTTTTCTACCCATCTCCGCTGCTACTGCACTGAAACTGTACTTTGAACATCATTTTTTAATTTGCACTAAAGAATGCTTGCATTAATGTAAATTCATGTTCTGTGGATTGTGTTTTTAAAAAAAAAGTATTATTAACTAGTACTTATTACTACTATTAGTTAGTCTTATACCCCATTTATCTAGGCCCTTTGTGTATCTTGCTTTATGTATGTCACACTCAGTGTTGGGAAAGTTCACTTTCTACATGAACTAGTTCAGTTCACAGTTCACATATTTTAAAATGAACTAGTTCAGTTCATAGTTCATAATTCAAAATATTGAACTAAAGTTCATGGTTTCAAAAATGAACTAATTTATAGTTCATAGTTCTTTTTTCAATACGTTGCTGCGAGCTATTATTTGTCTCCTGTATGATGTTAATGGGCCATTTCAATGTTTACAATATCCTCAGAGGGCCGTACAAGTTATTGACCTCTGCTTAAAAAAACTAAAATCACAGCCCATTCATTTCATTCTGTGCAAAGAAAAAGCAACCTCTGAATCCAGATATCTCACCATGACTCGCGTATGCATGCACGTGCACGGTGTGGCGTGACCACCAACACAGAAAGATATGGACACAAGATGTGTGCAAATGTATTTAGTTTCCTATCCATGTGAACATGGTTTAAGTGGGGGGGGGACCTAACCTCCTCTAGAGGGGTCCGGGGGGCATGCTCCCCTGGGAAGATTTGTTGTACTTTGAGAGCAACATTAGGAGATCTATGGACACATCTCTCAACACCCAAACACAACTGTAAACAGATTTTCTTTTAATTTATGGATATTTGACAAATCACTCCCCTTTCAAACTGTATTCTTCTTTATTAATAACTGTCATATAGTATTTTATACCTGTTTACTTTATTCTCTTATTTTTTTTATAACTATAATGATCATATAAAGATGTGCCTTTACCTCACTGGTTGTAGACAAAGCTTCTTATATTCGTTAGCATAGCTAGCTAACCAGATGCTAATGATAACAACACAGTTATTGACTGTCTGATCAGTATGACCGATGAGCAGATCGCCACTGGGCTTTCAACTAAAGACACAGACACGCAGAAACTGCGGCATGTGTATGGACTTATCGGTACTGCAATTTCTGAAGTGCTGGAGTGGCGTTCTGGTGCTCTCCGTCAGAACTGCACCCCTGTCAGTCGAGACATATACCACGTGATGACACGTTAGGCTCGTGTTGTGTTCAAGGACCCTGACCTTGGCCAGGAAAAACAGGCACTCGCTTGTTTAATTTTTTTGCGGTCTAGATTTCTTTCATTTTTTACGTTTGTTTATAAATTACCTCGAGGGCCGTACCAAATTGTCTTGCGGGCCGTATACGGCCGGAGGCCGGAGGTTCCCCACCCCTGCCGTAGAGTCTCACTCTGAGTGCTGCTGCAGCTGCTCTCGGCTTCGTCCCTACTAATTCATTCAATGCTCGCCGGTTCCACATTGTTTCTTGTGAGGAGTCTGATATATTTAGTATATTTATATTTTAGTGCGACAGCCAGGGGTGACAGGCGCGTACGCGTCACAGGCAGCTTGCTGTTGCCAGATTGGGTGGTTTTCCGCATTATTTTGAAGCCTGTTTACGGTGTGTTTTAACTGGGTTTTCGGCTGAAAGGCATATGAAATCTGGCACACTTTTGAACGCCGTTATAATACAGTGCTGAGAATGAACGCACTTTTGAACGCCGTTATACAGCGCTGAGAATGAACGCGTTCTCAATTACGTTCATCTAGCGGAAATACAGTACGTTCAGTTCACGTTCGCCCAAAATATGAACGCGTTCATGAACGATCGTTCATTGAACGCGTTCAGGTACATCACTGGTCACACTGTGGGACTGCGAGAAACGGTATTTCAAGATTTCTGTATTTATAACACATTGACAATAAAACTGACTTTGACTTGACTTAAAGAAAGATCAGAGGTTGGAGATTAATCTTTGAACTTTAACTTCAGTAAATGTAGTAATACCACAGTGTAGAAATATAAGTAAAATCCATGGCCATTTTCAGAATAATCCCAAATCAGTAATTCTACCATCGTAATCCATAAAATAACGTATATCCATTAGTATTTTTTTTTAATGTATTTATAATATCAACCTGCAAAGTAGCTAATCTTAGTAAAAAGTACAATATATTCTTCCAACTTAGAGTAGAAGTATGAAGAAGCATATAATGGAAAGATACCTAATGTAGAAATACCTTAAAAATGTACTTAAGTATTGAGTAACTTTACTGAGTTGCTTTCCACCAATTAGAAATAATTGTCGATTAAAGTCCTTCCAAACTTTAAAATGCCAACTATGTCTTTAACTACAGCCCAAAGCACGACATGGAGAAATGCAATAATGGCAAGATGCCAAGCTATGATATACCAGTGGGAGTTCACTGAAAAACAAGTATTTACAGTACACATAAAGTATCCTTACAGGAGAATACATGTCCTCAAAACTTTTATGTTAGCATATTTGAACATGCACATATGTCTGCGCCGCACAGTGGTTCACTGCGCTCTCCGCCTGTCACTCACGTCTGCCACTAAATTAGATGATAAGTGAATTCAAACTCCGGCTCTCTGGCATGCCAGCTGCACACACACTTTGAGAGAGAGAGAAAGCGGAGGGATTTAGGGGCAGTGGGAGAGGCGTCTGGATGAACGCAGCGTGCCATGGCTTCCCCGGAGCGAAGGGATCCAACAAGGATATGAAGAAGAAGAAGGGAGTGGATAAGCAGGGGCTTTCAGGCAGGAGCCGTGTCGGAAACACGCTTCATACTTAGGGAGATTCCCCGATGCCCGGACGCTGCCTT
>NW_027263362.1:44973-70955 GCF_902827115.2 Pseudochaenichthys georgianus
AAGGCCCGGGGGCCAAATCCGGCCCGCGACTTCATTTCATGCGGCCCCTCAAGAGATTGCAAAGAATATAATATGTTTATTATACGGTTACATGCCGATTTACAGAAGCACGTTGCCCATAAACTACATTTCCCACAATGCATCTCTAATTTGACTTTTTTCTCAGAATTTGACTTTTTTCCTTCAAAATATAAATTGTTTCTCAGAATTAGATTTTTTTTTAAATCATTTTGTGACATTCTCACTGAAGAGACTTGCAATGATTTGCCCTAGACTTCCGCTTTTAGACGTAGTTAATTATGAAGTTATTACCCTATCCGATAATAATCCAATGCAGAGGCAATAATGTCATATAATACATTATTTTATATTAAATATTTATATATGTATTTTGATAAAGTCTTAAAGTTACAACCGGCCCTTTGAGTTCAACCATAATGCTGATGTGGCCCGCGAAGAAATTGAGTTTGACACCCCTGCTCTAAGCTAAAACTATCATCATGCAACTTTCCAGGTCATTTTAATAATAATTTGGATTTAATTCATGGTTTAAATCTAACTGTGTCCATGTGCCTGCAGCCTGAGTCCCCAGCCTGTCACTCTGGACTATAATTAGAGCATTTGTACAGTAGTTTAAATATAGCATTTCAGAAGTTGGTGCATGAACCAAAATTGGCTCATAACAGCTGGACAGATGTCACAGTATTTGTTGTTCAAATGTGGGCGTATTTTTTTATAAAATCAGTCACTTTGAAACAAATCACGAGCCAAATGAAGTGCCGATGCTGCACATGTTTGGCACCGTGCAGTGGATTTAAATATACTTACATGTGGGTGTAGAGCATTTAGGAAGTGAGATAATCTGCCCTCCTCCGTCTCCTGCTTCTCCCCAAAGCTCCACATGGGTTTTGAGGGGAGCATGCGGAGAGCAAAGGATTGTGGGAAATCCAGAGACTGCGGTTTCGCTTTCCACCACTCAAGTCTTTCTCCATCTGGCTTTTCGGTGCGGATAATGAAAACTGAAACTCCCGGCAGCCTCGATCCTCGATCTGAGCAATTATGTGGAGCCAGAATCACGAGGAGACAATGTGATTAGGGACTGAACAAGTCTGTTTGTTAAATATCTTGTGAGAGACTCAGCGACAAGGCCAATGATAGTAATTCCATCTCACAAAGGTGGCATCAGTGGCTTTTTGTAATTTATTTAGGTCACTGTGGGACAGCTTTTATCCTCGTAATCTCTTAATGTCCCACACCTCCGACAGGAAATGAAAATCCACTGAAATAACAGGATTTGAAAAGATGACATAACAAGTCTGCGAGAAAGTTTTTTTGATGGATTAGTTTTTTACATTACAAACAAGTTGATTTGTCCTTTAATAATTAACTAGTGCGTTGGTGTTCGGATCAGGGGAGCACAGGTTCAAACCCCACTGTCGTTGTGTCCCTGAGACGCTTCACCCCAAAAAGTGCTCCTGTGGAGATCGCCCACAGTAGAGTATATAAGTCGCTTTGGATAAAAGCGTCTAACAGGTAACATGTGATGTCATGTTAAAAAATTGTATGCAAGTCTATGAGAAAGTTATCCTAATTCTCACTTTACCTCTATTAACATTTTTCTGATGGAAGTATGGCCTCAAATAGCTAGTTTGATGTCTTCTTCAATACACCGTGATGTTCATTTGTAAATAATGGTTTCATTTAGAGTTTAACAATAAGTATGCTTAAAGGGGGGTTCCTTGCGATTGGACATTTTACTGTATTTTTATATCAATATATTATTTGATCTACCGTACTTTTCGGACTATAAGCCGCGAATTTTTCCCCCATTGTTTGTGTACAGCTAGCGGCCACTAGGGAACCTCCTAAATCTATGGATTTTACAGGTAAAATTAACCACCTTTAACGCTATGGGCTCTATGACCGGTCCGCGCCCGCCACCTTTAAGCGGCGGGCTCCAGCAGGAAAAGCTGGAGGCCGGAAAAGAGTGAGACAGGTAGCGCGCCAAAGTAAAAGTGGAACCGAGAGACAGAACGAGAGCAAGACAGACGGACAATTTAGCTGCTGCGGCTTATATGCAGGTGCGCTTTATAGTCCGAAAAGTACGGTAGTTGATGCAAATTCTTGCTTCAATTAAAAAAAATTATTCATTTATCAATTGTTTTGATTCTCAAACTGTCACAAATCAAATGTCCCACTGGATAAATAAAGTATTCTCATTATGATCCCACGGTTTTGTCGGGTTTGGGTATTATCCATTATTTCTTCTTACAAACCTTTTCCAGTGACTTTTCACTTAAGGAAGGTTAATTAAAACTTCTTACCCACAGTATATGTTACGGACAATAGTTAATAATGCCAGCGACCCACACGCTGAACCCTTTAACGAGCGTTCAGTGGAGATTGACAGACGGCGGCGTTGAGTAAAAGGTCATTAAAACCCAGACATGGTCCAATTTGAGGAGAAACAACAGGATAATGGGGAGCAGCATCCTGACGCTGCCAGAGCCCGATGTGCTGAAGGGTCCGTCTAACAGGCTGTTAGGGAGGGAAGGAGCTGACAGGAGAGACTACACTGCCGTCACCTGCTCACTGAAGAGAAGGAGGCCAGAGGAGGACAGGGGACGGATACGCAGACAGAGAGGGGGAAAACCACAGTGAAGGTTAAGGAGAAAGGTCATTGCTTCGATTGCACCGTGGAGCCTTGGGCATTTGCTCCATGGGATTTCTAGAGGTCTTCTTTCAAAGCAGAGCCATTGCAGAATCAGAATCAGGTTTATTACCAGGCAGGTTGACACGTACGAGGAATTTGACTTGGTGTCGTGGCGAATACATCATTTCTGTACTGTCATTGATCAGTAGAGAAATATGTTTTTTGGGTGCAGTCGCTCTTTAAAAACCTGTTGCGATGTGTGCTGAGAAGAAGACATTTTCCACAGAAGGTTACAGGAAAGCTCCAGAACGTTTCTGCAGGCAGATCTTTAAAGCAGTGACCTTTACTGTGACCACAAAAGGGCAGATTTCAATGGAGGTGTAAAAGACACTTTCTGTTTGAAAGAAAATCGCAATTTCAGAACCTTCTAAGCCAGGGGTGTCAAACTCAAGGCCCGGGGGCCAAATCCGGCCCGCGACTTCATTTCATGCGGCCCCTCAAGAGATTGCAAAGAATATAATATGTTTATTATACGGTTACATGCCGATTTACAGAAGCACGTTGCCCATAAACTACATTTCCCACAATGCATCTCAAATTTTCTCAGAACAAGTTTTTTTCTCAGAATTTGACTTATTTTCTTCAAAATATTAATTTTTTCTTAGAATTAGATTTTTAAATCATTTTGTAACATTCTCACTAAAGAGACTTGCAATTATTTGCCCTAGACTTCCGCTTTTAGACATAGTTAATTATGAAGTTATTACCCTATCCGATAATAATCCAATGCAGAGGCAATAATGTCATATAATACATTATTTTATATTAAATATTTATATATGTATTTTGATATAGTCTTAAAGTTACAACCGGCCGTTTGAGTGCAACCATAATGCTGAAGTGGCCTGCGAAGAAATTGAGTTTGACACCCCTGCTCTAAGCTATCGTCTTATGGCGAGAAGGCTCTGGGAAAAGGTGCTGTATTTTGAGAGTTCTGGTTCAGCATATGGGCATGGACTTTCTTTTCTGTGCACCAATCAATTGTTTTCACTTTGTTTAGTAACTTAAGATGTGAGAATAAAGCCAGAGTTTAGAGAAGAAGATTGTTTAATAAGAAGCCAGTTTAAAGTCAAAGCTCATCAAAAGCCAAAGACATGTCCCAAAGCCTACAGTTTTAATCCTATATCTCTTGATTGAGATTAGCATGATGTTAAACTATCTGTAAAGTGCTTAAAGCCCGAGTAGAGATTAAATCATTCCAGATTAAAAAGGTTTTCGGTTGCGTACATGCTTTACAAAGAGCAAGATAGAAAGAGACATTTACCATAAATGTACCAGATTTATTTATAACACAAGTGGAGCTCTATTGTTTTACACACCAGAGAGAGGTCACTTGGAGTTGAAGATAAATCCGATTAATACTGAGTATGTAATGCTTATGAAGTGCAGAATATTGCATGTTAAAAATTAAAACTGCATGGTTTTGTGTCTGAAACGCAGATGGACTCACATTCAGAAGACTCAGACACACACATGGCTTGAAAACTCTTATGGACGAATCTAATCCCCTTTCTCTCGATTTTACGAGGACGTTTCATGAATATTATGAATATTACCTCCTCTTACACCTAAGTGTGCTTTTGTGTCAGTAATGATTTTCCTATTTAGGGCCATTTCCTGTACTCTCTCTCTGCACTCCATTGGAGGAAAGGCAGCTAGAAATCAGGCGGATAAAGTTGGCGATATCCCTGAACTCCCATCCATTAGGAAAACAAGCCTCTGGCTGCCCTCATCCCCAGCTCACATCAACTTATGGCGCTTTTCCACTGCAGGGCCTCGCTCGGGTTAGTACGGTATGGCTAGGCTTCGTTAGGCCAGGCTCACTTTATGCTGCGTTTCCATTACAGTTTAGGAACTGGGCTAGTATCTATAGTAACGCAGTGTAGGCGGAGCCGTGACGTCATCTTCAATGCGAAACACAGAAAAACAACATCAGCCGTTAGCTAACCACAGACTGTCTGTGTCATGGCGAATACAGTCGCTGGTTTATTTATGTCTGTAGTCCGTTGTTGTGAGTGTGGACGGTCGGAGCATATACTGCGTTAGCTTAGCCGATCTCCATTCAGAAAACACGCATTTTAAAAGGTGTTTCTCTGCCGTCTGTCTGCAGACTTGTCAAAGCATGAATTCATGGTTGTTACTAACCGGTATCAGTGTGTTGTTACTTCGGCATCATTTTGAAACGTGTATTAAATTAAATCACGGTCAAATATGTTCATTGTGTTGTAGTTGCCAGCGATTCTCTCACTAGTTTAGCAGACTCAGCCCGGTTGTTGGCCCGGAAAGAACCTCGATTTTGGAGAGCCAGAAAACTGTGAAAAACTACCCGCTAGCCGGAACTACGCCAAGTGGAAACGCAACCAAAAACGGGCCGGGCACGGCACGCTTAAACCGCGCTGTAGTGGAAATGCGCCATTAGTCACACAACACCAGCCAAGGAATGAAAACTGCCTCTGGATCAGCTGGCTCTTCTACCAGGAGGTCTGTGCTTTCCTTCATGTCTTCTGTCAGGCTGAATGTACCGCCATCTCTGCTTTAAACAGTTCTTTCTGCATGTTTACATTCATTGCATTATTAGGCCATAAACCCATCAGCAGCATGCAAAAAGTCTCACTGCAATATTTCTATATTTCTGCAGCCAAGAGGATATAATAATGTGTTTTTGGGCGGGAAAAACATATTTGTAACAAACGTCAACATGCTACAGGAGTCAAGGGGCTCTGTGTACAGATTGGTTTGCAAATAGCTGCAAAAAATGCAACTATCCCCAACTTTTGGAGCACATTTCAGAGCCCTTTGCAGCAGATTGGTTAGTATTTTCTCTCTTGTTTTGTGCATGTGACGTCCTCCTATAGCGTCACTCAAACCTCTTCCTCACAAAGGGTTTAAAGCAGGGTTGTCAAACTCAATTTCTTCACGGGCCACATCAGCATTATGGTTGCACTCAAAGGGCCGGTTGTAACTTTAAGACTGCATCAAAATACATATATAAATATTTAATATAAAATAATGTATTATATTACATGATTGCCTCTGCATTGGATTATTACGTCTAAAAGCGGAAGTCTAGGGCAAATCATTGCAAGTCTCTTCAGTGAGAATGTTACAAAATGATTTAAAAAAAAATCTAATTCTGAGAAAAAAATTATATTTTGAAGAAAAAAAGTCAAATTCTGAGAAAAAAAGTCAAATTTGAGATGCATTGTGGGAAATGTAGTTTATGGGCAACGTGCTTCTGTAAATCGGCATGTAACCGTATAATAAACATATTATATTCTTTGCAATCTCTTGAGGGGCCGCATGAAATGAAGTCGCGGGCCGGATTTGGCCCCCGAGCCTTGAGTTTGACACCCCTGGTTTAAAGTAAACAGAAAGCTAGAAACGGCAAACATCCCCGCGTTTATATGTGGGGAAGCCAGTGAGGGATCGTGTCCTTATCGCTTCATCAGCATCTCACCGCCCCGGGCATGGAGGCTGTAGTTGTCGACTGAATAATGGAGTCTCACTTCTGGATCCAGCAGGTCAAAGCTCGCCATTTTTCAACTTGCAAATTAGCACCGGGGGCCAGAGACCCAGGGTTGTGTTGATGCTATTGGTTTTGAAAATGAAGGGGTGATTACTCTTGTGGCTCCAGTCGCCCTGTTTTTGTAAATGAAACCAGGCTAGACTACAAATTGCTGCACGGCTCTCACAGATTGTTTACAGTTATTAGCGCTCTGCTCAATATTCTTCTTATCAGCGCCGGCCGACCTGTGACATCACGGCCTGTGTTTCGGTTGTTGGACGGTGACCGAATCTCCAGCTCTCATACGACACCCGCTGACACAGAGACAACAACACTGTCCTCCTCCGTCTGGCAGACAGGGCGTGGGAGACGATGACGATGAATCATTGATGCTCGGCCCACAGATCACAAACAAAACACACACTAGATACACACACACACACACACACACACACACACTTTACTCTCTTACTCATCTGTCCTCGTGGCGGTTTTCTCTGATCCATCGCTGGTTTTGTGACCGAGATAAAAGGATTGGTTTGTAACAAATAGCCACTCTTGACCTTTGGTTTTTCTATTTCCCTTTTTCGTCACTATGTCATGTTTGTTTCCGATCACAGCCTGATATATGTGTTATAATAGTTGGAGAAAGGGTAGCAAACACTTTCTATACAGTACGGTGTTGCAGAATAAGTCCTGAGAGAGAAATGGGACAGGTCAGTACAGTGTGTTTAAAATGCTTTTAGTTCATGGGTTCTCACTACAAATGAACATTTTAACTATCACCTTCCGGTACTAATATATTACTAATTGTGTTGACTTTGTATCGCTCCATAAATCATACAGGTAATTTTGACATGTTATTACAAAATCATGTATAAATCATATGAAGGTAGATATGGTGCGAAATGCGAGAGCGTGTAAAACCTGATGTGAGCACTTCTCACATCAGGTGAGAAAAACCTGAGCTTGTGTGCTTACATTTACACTTGTATAAAATATCCACATAACTGTGAACCACATTTGAAGTCACAGAAGAAGAAAACAAGTTTTGTAGCTTGTAGAAACATATTTTTAAAATATATTTTCCATTACAACTGCAACTTGGTTATTACAACCTCTCAAACCAGTCATTACAACGTCACGAATCTGCTCTGTGGCAGTATGCATCGACGAATCTGCGGCCTCGACTTTTGTCAAAGTAATTTTCACCTGTAGATGTGGGGGGGGGGGGGGGGGGGGGTTGAGCGAAGGGGCGGAGCTATCAGAACGACGAGGCTCGGGTCAGTCACGCAGTCACAGCCATGTCAGGTCGAACCGGATGACTGCGGGCCCCCGCATGTTGCCCCTTTCACACCGACGCGGTTCCAGGGCCGGTTCGGAGCTTGGCAATGATACAATGATTACAATGCTATATGAACACACCCTTGTGTAAAAATCTGCAGATTATAGATATGAATGAAACTAGAAAGTGTGGCAAGTGCAACTGAAGCGGAGATATCTTGTTCAGAAACTCATTTTGCGTTAACAGCCCTATTTTTAAAATTCCCTTCATTTCGCAGGACGCCACACATGAATAGTAGAAGATGAAAATATTCAAAGGAAGGCTCTTTGCGTCTGATGTAACAGTGTGGTCATGCACGGGCGGCTGCGTGTAATCAGGCTGGAGGTCATAGAGGACGACGCTGTGTATTGGAGAAGGTTGAGGGTGTGCAGTAGGAGCGAGGAGAACAGATTGCATGTGGAGATGGATGCCATATACACGAAATACAGCGCCATTCATCAAACCATGGCCCCTGTGACAGTCAACTGTACCCAGAGTAACTCACTGATCACAGCACCAGCCTGGGACCCGATGGAGGAGACACACCTTTGACCTTGAAACTATATTTGTAATATTTTCTTCAGCCTTTAACTACCCATGTAAGCCTCGTTAGGAGGAAGCAAAACATCCTAAAGCAAATACAAGCTTTAAAACATCACATTGCATAATGATGACTGGGTTACATGCATGATTCAGATTGAGCTCAGTTGGCAAGGCAAGGCTAGGCTAGGCTAGGCAAGGCAAGGCAAGGCTAGGCAAGGCTAGGCTAGGCAAGGCTAGGCAAGGCTAGGCTAGGAAAGTCTAGGAAAGGCAAGGCTAGGCAAGGCTAGGCAAGGCTAGGCTAGGAAAGTCTAGGAAAGGCAAGGCTAGGCAAGGCAAGGCTAGGCAAGGCTAGGAAAGGCTAGGATAGGAAAGGCAAGGCTAGGAAAGGCTAGGCAAGGCTAGGAAAGGCTAGGCTAGGAAAGGCTAGGCAAGGCTAGGCTAGGAAAGGCTAGGCAAGGCAAGGCTAGGCTAGGAAAGGCTAGGAAAGGCAAGGCTAGGAAAGGCTAGGAAAGACAAGGCTAGGCAAGGCAAGGCTAGGAAAGGCTAGACAAGGCTAGGAAAGGCTAGGATAGGAAAGGCAAGGCTAGGAAAGGCTAGGAAAGACAAGGCTAGGCAAGGCTAGGCTAGGCAAGGCAAGGCTAGGAAAGGCTAGGCAAGGCTAGGAAAGGCTAGGAAAGGCAAGGCTAGGCAAGGCTAGGCAAGGCTAGGCTAGGCAAGGCAAGGCAAGGCTAGGAAAGGCTAGGAAAGTTTATTTATCTAGCACTTTTCTGTACGCAACAATTCAAAGTGCTTTACAAAACAAATTAAAAGACTTTTTAGGAATAAATACATTAAAAACACATAATGGCATTTTACAACAGGCATTACAAAGCAAAGATAATAAAATAATAAAAATAAACACCACAGGTATACAATACATGTTTAAAAGGCATACTGTAGTTCGAATATGAGCAGCTTAATTAAAAGCAGCCAAAGAGATATGTTTTTAGTCTCGATTTAAAAATAGTAAGCGTTTCTGCGGACGTGCACGATTTGGGCATAACAGCTAAATGCTGCCTCTCCATGTTTTGTTGTTACTCTCGGAACCGATGGCCGTCCCAGAAGACCTGAGGCACCTCGATGGCTCGTAATTATGTAGGAGTTCAACAATATACTTTGGTCCTAAACCATGTAATGATTTAAAAACTAGCAATACTTTAAAATCAATTCTGGTAGAAAAAAACCCTTCCGTTTCATCTCCTGCATTGCTGCTTCTCTTATCTGATCATCCATACAGTAGGAACCTTTGCCCTTTCACGAGACAGAGGCTGGAGCCCCTGCATTATTCATACTAATACCTTCACACCGAGTAATTGAAGCCATGAAGCAGAGATGGAGTGTCTGTCTGTCCACACACACACACACACACACACACACACACACACACACACACACACACACACACACACACACACACACACACACACACACACACACACACACACACACACACACACACACACACACACACACACACACACACACACACACACACACACACACACACACACACACACACACACACACACACACACACACACACACACACACACACACACACACACACAGAGAGAGAGATTGTTCAGATCATTATCAGTGACCTCTGAGGGACATGAGCGCAGACATCAAGGTGATATCTGAGGGCGCATCAGTTCAGACAGATGTCTGGACAGACGTGGAACATAACGGCTGCATCATCTGGTAAAGTAATGGCTTTTTGTTCTTCAGACTTAAACGACTTTTACACTGATGTTCATCGCGGCTTCGCTCCCATTCCATCACGCAAAGAGCCACGACATGTACGCTTTAGAGCAGGGATGGGCAAATGGCGGCCCCCACCTCCTCTTTTTGCGGCCCTCAGATTAAAAACAACGTAATCAATAAAAAAATAAATAAAAAAATATTTTTTAATTTATTTTTACTTGTAGTACTGATACCGTCCACTAGACTCCTAGTTACGTCGCGAGCTGCGTAGATGATTTCAAATACCGCGAAATAATCTGTGAGGCATTTGTGTGTATTGTGTTTGTTTCCCGGGGGAAACCCTCACAAGAAACACCGGCTGTTGTTACATGACGTTAAGTTGCCTCTTGTAATTATGCCTTTACAAGTTTACAAGTTGTATTTATCATCTGAATTTGGCGAAACAAGTTTAATATTCTTAAAACCAAGACTTTGTTTATTTGAAATCAGATGAAAACAAACTGTCACGGACCCTTCCGTGTTATCTATGATTACTACGCTTTTCATTCATAATTTCAGCGGGAGGGGGAGCGGCGCTGAGGAACAGCAGAGTGCGGGCTGACAGGTGTCTGTGTTGACACTCCCCTTATTGTGGAATAAGGGGAATGCAGAGACAAGCTACAAGTGTTCAAGTTAGACGACTAACGTCTGGGTTAGTGTTCATGTGTATGTCCTCTTAATGGTTCATCTCAATACACACACATTTTCCGTGCTTTCCAATAGTTTAAAATACTTTTATTCCACTGTTTAATAACCTGTTCAATACAAACATGCCACTTGTAAAAATGAAATAACATTTCTGTGAACTGATATTTGTTGTGTTGGGACTAACGCGTTACAAGTAACGCGTTACCCTAACGCCGTTATTTTTGGCAGTAACTAGTACTCTAACGCATTACTTTTTAAATTCAGTAACTCAGTTACCGTGACTACATGGTGCGTTACTCCGTTACTGCGTTAGTTTTTTTATATAGTCAACAGCCAGGCGAACAGAGATGAGAACTGTACTTAAGTACTTGAGTAAATGTACTTAGATACTTCCTGTGTCACATGCGGAGACGGGCTGTGGGCGTGTTTGTGTTGTTTACTAACAAGACTGTCATGGCGGCGGCGGAGCTCAAGTCTAGTTTCTCCACCTGGAGATATTCTCACTATTTCACTTTTGTCGAGCACAAAGAAAAGAACGTTTTAGTTAAATGTAAGTTGTGTCCTGGCGGGTCAAAGAGCCTATCTACTGCCCAAACCAGTCATTCACATCTCTTAAAACATCTGCAGAAACAACATGCTGGGACGAAGCTAGTAGCTAAGACCACAGAGACTCAGCCGACGCCACTCCACCTGCACCTGCACCTCCACCTCCACCTGCACCTGCACCTCCACCTCCACCTGCACCTCAGCAACAGCGGCTGGATTTTAACCGAGGGACTGCTGCCAGGGGAAAGTCGATAAAGCCATTGCACGGTATGTTGTAGAACACATGCAGGCTATTGCTACAGTGGAGTCACCCGCTCTCAGGGAGCTAGTTAGCATGATAGCATGTCCGGGCGGCACACGGCATATGGGACGGAAAACTTTTTCCAACTACCTGGAGAAAGAATATACAAAAATGTAAAGCCAGCTAATATCGATGCTATCCAGATTGCATATAATGCATGTCAAGTTGATCAACAGATTGTATTATTCTCCAATGCAATAACAGCACTGAAATGAAGGCTAGGGCATTAATATAATGGGAGCCCTTTTTTTAAAGTAACTAAAACGTTACTTTTCACAGTAACGCATTACTTTTTGGTGTAAGTAATCAGTAAAGTAACTGAGTTACTTTTGAAATGAAGTAACTAGTAATGGTAACTAGTTACTGGTTTTCAGTAACTAGCACAACACTGGTTAATAATTACATACAACACATGACATTTTTGTGTGTGTGTGTGTTCCAAGTGAATCTGCGGCCCCCTGGTGGCCAGTACATCAATGATGTGGCCCCCACCACCATCAAAGTTGCCCATCCCTGCTTTAGAGGAAGCGGTACACGATAGAAGAAGAGTGTTCTTTGTTGCATAACTGACGGATTATAAAACATAATTAATGGCCGTCGTCAGAACTAATTTAACGCCTAATAGATTTTCACTTGAATTCCATCGTTTATTATATAACTGCTGCCTCTTTTGTAATGATCATCAGTGCACGAGGAGAGACTAATCCGTCACGAGAAATATCTGCTCGGCAACAGAGACGATGTTAAAGAGATGCATGTCTGCTCTTACTAAGGCAGGCAGTTCATACAGTACAGTATAGTGAGACATCAATAAACGTGGCACAGCTGCAGGTTTTACTCATGGGAGGCGAAAGGTTTCCTGAGGACTTTGGGACCTCTTATGCTTTTATAAGACTATTGATTGAAGCCACGGCAGAGGACAGTACAGTTAAGTTCCACGATACTGACCCAAGGTAAAAAATAGAAAATAAAACGATACATCTCATGTTCAGTACTTCAACCACACACCCGTGTATTACCGTGTGTTGCCTGCCTTTTCGAAATAGATTTGCCGTTCACAATGTCGTTTTATCAAGGGAGAAATAGGGACAACGGGACGCTTTCAATATCAAACCTCGATCCCTGATAACCTACGAAACTGTGGATATAAAACGAGTACCGTGACGGTTTTTAGAATTTGGGCATAGAGCATTGGTTCCTAGTTTAAAGCATGTGAAGTTGTGCGAGCAACTAAAGCAAGAGAGAAGAAGAATGGTTGTAGAAAATACTGGATATATTATACTCCAAAAATCGGCTTTGCAAATCGAAGTAGTGAAATGAAAGGTGTTGGATCTGAACGACGCACAATGCATTTTATTGAACAACCGTTGCTAGGATACAATAAAAAAACTCCACGGGGCAAATTAAAACAAACAAGAAAACCCATTTATCAAACCGATGACTGTTAAATGTAAGTGTCCCGTGTATTCATGTTGCACAGCTCGGCGTGTGCTGCGACTTACTGCTGCTTCTTAAATGTATGAAATGTAAATGCTACAGAGCTAATTGTAAAGATTCTGAGGTGATGACCCACGGAGAAGATTGTAAACGCTGCACAGGATGAACCTTAAAGTAAGTGGAGCGCGGTGAGTCAAACTAATGAACTGCATTTGCCTAAGGAAGTGTGAGAGCTGCCTGAAAGCTTCCATACATTTACACCGAGTGTGTGTGTGTGTGTTCTAGTATTACTATACTTGTGGGGACCTACATCTGTTTACATAGTCACGTGTGGGGACTGGCTTCCCTTATGGGGACACATGAGGGGGATCATTAATTTTAGGGTGAAGACTTGGTTAGTTTTAGGATTAGGTTAAGGGTAAGGGTTAGGCATGTGTTGGTTATAGTTAAGGTCAGGATAAGTCTCCAGGAAATGCATGTAAGTCAATGTAATGTCCCCTGAAGTGATGTATACATGGTGTGTGTGTGTGAAGCCATTACGTCAGCGCGTGTCCTCTGCAGGTCGCCAGGCAGTCTGGTGTTTACCATCAGAGCATCGGCAGCAACCTGAGGATGAGGATATCACACGCTCACTCCATGTGCTCCGAAAAGTGTTAGACGAAGCCAATTTGCCCAAGACGTGTACGCTTCGCGTTGGAGTAAACGGAAACGGAGATGGGCGTCCTGCGGCTGTGTTGGTGGCGTGAAAAACGATCCTGGCTGAAGACGAGTGCAGCGGAGAGGAGTGGAAGAGTGAGAGACCTTCATTCAAGATGCATGACTCGAGAGAAGCTGCAGGGCTCACCTCTCTGCAGGAGAGAGCGAGTGCACTTGACACAAATGGCTCTCACACACACTAATCAATAGTTAGTTTGATATGTGTGTGTTCTGCCCACATGCACCATCAAAGCAGCGGTTACACACACACACACACACACACACACACACACACACACACACACACACACACACACACACACACACACACACACACACACACACACACACACACACACACACACACACACACACACACACACACACACACTTTGAGTGGTGCATTCGTGCCAGCTTTCATGCAGAATACACACACTGCGACTCACGTTGTGTGTGTGTCAGCTGGATAAGTGTGTCTCTTTGAAATCTCTCCCATTGGCAGCCCTCATATGAATGGATGCTTTGATCCCGTTTGAATCACACGGCATCACCCGAGTTCCTCTGCTGCAGCGAGCAAATAGCCCAAAAGAGGAAGAGACAGAGAGGGGGAGGGGGGGGGGGAGATATGCTTCTTGTTTCCCAGGTGTTTTGGTTGCTCCAGGCCAATATGAATTACAACAGAAGAGCTGCTACCTGCTGCAAGACGTCCCGTGATATTTCAACCACCGACAGCGTAACACTTTTCATATTTGTTATATTGTGAGCATCCTTTATTTCTAAAGTACAACATCTGTAACACAATGCATGTTGTTGTTGTTGGTGGTCGTGTGTCCTGGATCCTATATCCTGATTCCTGGATCCTCTATCCTGAGTCCTGGATCCTATATCCTGTGTCCTGGATCCTCTATCCTGAGTCCTGGATCCTCTATCCTGAGTCCTGAATCCTCTATCCTGAGTCCTGGATCCTATATCCTGTGTCCTGGATCCTCTATCCTGAGTCCTGGATCCTCTATCCTGTGTCCTGGATCCTCTATCCTGAGTCCTGGATCCTCTATCCTGAGTCCTGGATCCTCTATCCTGAGTCCTGAATCCTCTATCCTGAGTCCTGGACCCTCTATCCTGTGTCCTGGATCCTCTATCCTGAGTCCTGGATCCTCTATCCTGAGTCCTCGATCCTCTATCCTGAGTCCTGGATCCTATATCCTGTGTCCTGGATCCTCTATCCTGAGTCCTGGATCCTCTATCCTGAGTCCTGGATCCTCTATCCTGAGTCCTGAATCCTCTATCCTGAGTCCTGGACCCTCTATCCTGAGTCCTGAATCCTCTATCCTGAGTCCTGGATCTGAGACCTGGACTTCGAGTCGTGGCTGAACCTGTCACTGTGGTCCTGCCTGACTCTCATCATACTACTACTACATACTACTGGCTCCCACAGGATTGTTGACATCCTCGTGGATTCTTCTTCTTCTTATTACAGACACATGCATTTCCAACCATTTGGTCTACCTACGCCGTAAATGTATTATCTCTTCGATTTACACGTCTGTCCGTCCTGGGAGAGGGATCCCTCCTCTGCTGCTCTCCCTGAGGTTTCTCCCATGTTCCCTTTAAACTGTGGGTTTCTCCGGAAGTGTTTCCTTGTACGATGTGAGGGTCTAAGGACAGAGGGTCAAAGGACAGAGGGTCAAAGGACAGAGGGTCAAAGGACAGAGGGTCTAAGGACAGAGGGTCAAAGGACAGAGGGTCAAAGGACAGAGGGTCAAAGGACAGAGGGTCTAAGGACAGAGGGTCTAAGGACAGAGGGTCTAAGGGTCGAAGGACAGAGGGTCTAAGGACAGAGGGTCTAAGGACAGAGGGTCAAAGGACAGAGGGTCTAAGGACAGAGGGTCTAAGGACAGAGGGTCGAAGGACAGAGGGTCAAAGGACAGAGGGTCTAAGGACAGAGGGTCAAAGGACAGAGGGTCTAAGGGCAGAGGGTCGAAGGACAGAGGGTCAAAGGACAGAGGGTCTAAGGGCAGAGGGTCGAAGGACAGAGGGTCGAAGGACAGAGGGTCGAAGGACAGAGGGTCTAAGGACAGAGGGTCTAAGGACAGAGGGTCAAAGGACAGAGGGTCAAAGGACAGAGGGTCTAAGGACAGAGGGTCTAAGGACAGAGGGTCTAAGGACAGAGGGTCTAAGGACAGAGGGTCGAAGGACAGAGGGTCGAAGGACAGAGGGTCAAAGGACAGAGGGTCTGAGGACAGAGGGTCTAAGGACAGAGGGTCTAAGGACAGAGGGTCTAAGGACAGAGGGTCTAAGGACAGAGGGTCTAAGGACAGAGGGTCAAAGGACAGAGGGTCAAAGGACAGAGGGTCTAAGGACAGAGTGTCAGAGGACAGAGGGTCTAAGGACAGAGGGTCTAAGGACAGAGGGTGTCGTATCGTCATACTGATATTCTGTACAAACTGTGAAGTCCACTGAGACGAATATAACATTAGTGATATTGGGCTATAAATAAACATCGATTGATTGTTCTCTGCAGACACAGGTACAGCTGGATGGAAAACAACCGTTGTGACCAAACACATCGAGACAAGCCAATCAGCATTTCCCAGTATAAAGGATTTCTAATCATGGCAACGGATCGCTACTTCCTGCATTATCTCTTTGTTTACGCCACAAAGCGACGGTTCCATTAGGAATGAATCACCTGATGACCGTCTTTCAAGTCAGAGAAAGCACGATGCACTACAGCAGAACAAGTAAAGGAATAATATGCCAGTATCCAGACTGCTCTCATCGGCAACCTGAAGCTCCCAGAAGCCCCGGTGCTACAGACTTAATAAAATCAGATTATTTTAAACAAATTAGATCAAACAACACTCGTCTCTCAGGTGGGAAATCATGACTGAACAAGGTGACGGGAGAGCAGTCAGCCATGCAGCGAAGCCTCGTTTAAAGCGCTGACAAACGAGAGACAGAGGCCTGCAGCGGTGCACAGCCAGGGAGAGAGAGTGTGTGCATACACTCCATCTGAAGTCCCTCAGAACTCCAGCCTAACAGGGGAAGGGGGAGATACCTTCATTAGCATATTGCGCTAATTGTTATTCGCTCAGAGTACATTAGGTCCACACGGTCCATCATGTGAGATGTGTGTATTATATTTCTCAGCATGAACGTTCATGTGTGAAAGACTCCACTTGCTTAATTGATTTCAGTTAACAAGGCCCGCAGATAAGGACGTTCCATATTGATTTATCTGACCACGATTTATAGTCTGGAATATAACGTGTCAGAAAATAGTGACAAACGGTCCAGAGGCGCACTGAAAATGTCTTGTCAGTGCTTTACGCAAAGATATTCAATCTCATATTGTGTAACAACAGAACGTGTATAGGTCCCGTTCGTGCATGTGTATATTTACAGTATGTGTGGCATGTTATACTTACAGAGTAAAGAATTTCATTTCCCCTCGGGGATAATAGTATTTTTCTGTTGATGGACGTATTGTTGCAGCTCTACCATGTGCAATCTATTCCTAAGCAAGTTTCCAAATGCTTCTCGTCAATTAATGCATTTATTCCCTTTTTATGAATACAATTATAACCTTTGCTCATTTTCAAAAGCATCTTTATGTGTGTATTGCCATATATTCCATAGTATTAATAATCCCCCCCTCTCTGTACTGTATGTGCATTCAAACGTTGTGCATGCTCCATATTTCATTCCAAGATTTCTCTTCACAGGAAATGAAAGGTGTCCAGCCTCCAGACGCCCATGAATGAAGGATGTCTGCCCCACGATCACTCTGGACCTGCTGGTGACTTATGAGCAATGACCAATAGGAATCAATCACTCACAATTCTACAACGCCACCGTTGAGCAGCTCTTTTCAGTTTCGCCGTGAGCAGAGTTGCAGAAAATGCAGATCTAACCATCCTTCTGAGGCGCACTCCCAGGTTTATGTCACGGTTTTAGTGTTGTCTGTCTGGTTATGGGTTTTGAATCTGTTCATTCAGTGTTTTGTCTGGTCCTCCTCCCTGTCATTAGTTTCCCTGGTGTGTCTGATTGTGTTCACCTGTTGCCCTTGTGTTTCTCCCTCCCTGCCCAGCTGTGTCTTGTCCTGTGTGTCTGATCGTCTCATTGTGTTCACCTGTTGCCCTTGTGTTTCTCCCTCCCTGCCCAGCTGTGTCTTGTCCTGTGTGTCTGATCGTCTCATTGTGTTCACCTGTTGCCCTTGTGTTTCTCCCTCCCCTGCCCAGCTGTGTCTTGTCCTGTGTGTCTGATTGTCTCATTGTGTTCACCTGTTGCCCTTGTGTTTCTCCCTCCCTGCCCAGCTGTGTCTTGTTCTGTGTGTCTGATTGTCTCATTGTGTTCACCTGTTGCCCTTGTGTTTCTCCCTCCCTGCCCAGCTGTGTCTTGTCCTGTGTGTCTGATTGTCTCATTGTGTTCACCTGTTGCCCTTGTGTTTCTCCTCCCCTGCCCAGCTGTGTCTTGTCCTGTGTGTCTGATTGTGTCATTGTGTTCACCTGTTGCCCTTGTGTTTCTCCCTCCCTGCCCAGCTGTGTCTTGTCCTGTGTGTCTGATTGTCTCATTGTGTTCACCTGTTGCCCTTGTGTTTCTCCCTCCCTGCCCAGCTGTGTCTTGTCCTGTGTGTCTCATTGTGTTCACCTGTTGCCCTTGTGTTTCTCCCTCCCTGCCCAGCTGTGTCTTGTCCTGTGATTACCCTTCTGTGTATTTAGTCTTCCCCTGTGTTCCATGTCGGTCCGTTGTTTCCCCTCCATGTTATTCCACGGTCTGTGTTCCTTGTGCTGCTCGTTTGTTTTTGGATATTTTGGATACTGCCTTTTTTCCACAGCTTTTATTATTTAATAAAGCTCGCTTTTTGTTCAATTCTGCATTTGAGTCCTACCCTCGTAACACTGAGGCGCACTGCCTTTGGACGATCAGCATTTTCGTTTACGGCCATCAAGCACTGGAATACTCTTCCAGCTGAACTTAAAACCTGCACTGATTTTAACTCGTTTTCTTATGGTGCAAAAAAAAAATGATATTAAGCAACCAGTCATGCCAACATTAATCACACTGCAATCGGAGTTTTTTTTTATTTGAACTGTATTGAAGTGTAATAATAATAATACGTTTTATTTCGAGGCGCCTTTCAGGACACCCAAGGTCGCCTTACAGTGCATTTAAAGGTTGAAACAGCTAAAACAAAAACGGAACACAAATGAATCGAACCGACACGGCAATACAGCAGCATAAAAGCATAAAACAGGCAAGACACGAGAGTGGAGTGACGAGTGAGAGGAGGATCTGTGATAGCAGGTTGAATGTGTGTTAGAGTGAGGAGGCCAGTTTAAACAGGTGGGTTTTGAATGTCGTGATGGAGTCAGACTGTTTGATGCGTGGAGGCAGAGAGTTCCAGAGCCTGGGCGCGGTGCGGCTAAAAGCCCTGGCTCCCACGGTGCTAAGGCGGGAGGTGGGGACAGTCAGTGAATGTGATTCAATACATGTGAAGTGTACTAAGTATTATGTTCGTAACCTGTATTTAAATCAGGCTTTATAATTATTTGAGTGACCGAGATCATGCAAGTGTATTTCAAGTGTACTGTAGCGACAGCAGGAAACAAACAAAGTCGCTGAGAGGCTGAGGCCTTTGATATTGTGTGACACGCTAGAAAAAAGTACTTGCAAAATAATGTAGTTTAGTGAAAAGTGGGATGATCAACTTATTCTCCTTGGACATGTACATTGTTATATTAGTCGAAGCAATCATTTCAACTTGCGGTCAACAAAGAAGTACAACGGCCCTGTGTCACCCTCTCTTCCACACAAGAGCCAAGCCAACCAATCAATAGTGCTCAAACAAATATCTTATATTAAAACATAATACACGTTTCATGGCTCCTACACGTACTATGTATTCATGTATTGAGCTGTACTTAAATCAGGTTTTTAAATGGTTTGGCTGATAGAGATCAGGCAATGTTATCATTTGTTTATTGATTGTTATGAACCTGCCTGAGGACCACAGATGGAAATGAGCTATTAGCTATCATCTGGCATCTCTTCTCTTTGCTGAGATGAATGTTTTTGTATGCATGCGGTCTTCCTATAAATATATACAAAATAACAATAATTAAAAGTGCTCCAAATACAGTTTCAATCCATGACTTCATCACGTAATGCTCTTAGTCCTTGCAGTCCTTTTATGCATCAGCTAAATCACTTTCCTCTACAACAGGGGTGTCAAACTCAAGGCCCGGGGGCCAAATCCGGCCTGCGACTTCATTTGATGTGGCCCCGCAAGAGCTTGCAAAGAATATAATATGATTATTATACGGTTACATGCTACTTTACAGAAGCAGGTTGCCCATAAACTACATGTCCCACAATGCATCTCGTTTTGTGACATGGCACTGAAGAGACTTGCAATGATTTTCCCTAGACTTCTGCTTTCAGACGTAGTTAATTCCTAAGTTATTATCCTATCCGATAATAATCCAATTCAGATGCAATAATGTAATATAATACATTATTTTATATATATATTATATATTTATATAGTTACAACCGGCCCTTTGAGTGCAACCATAATGCTAATGTGGCCCGCGATGAAGTTGAGTTTGACACCCCTGCTCTACAACAAAGACTTTTAGGGAACAACCCTTTTTATGGGCAGCGCTTGAATTCTGTACATTCCCTAACTTTGGGGAAAACTTGGCTTCACAATTATTACGACTAACGTATGAAAACACCAGGAGATTCTGCAGGGAAACTAATATTTGACTTTCATTACAGGGGGCTCTCGGTTTGACAGGCGAGTATTAAAATCCCGCGGTGCCAATATCTCCCGTATCTGCTACGGAGGCTTCACTGTGGCAGGAGATCAGACAGTGATCCGCCCGAGGGAGGAGGCGTGACGGCGCAAACAAGTAATGAATAAGAGAGGGGTGAAGTTAGAGGAAGGAGGAAAGCTATATAAATAAAACATTGAAAAAGACGAGGTTAATAGCAACATTGATGTAGAAAGACATCTCATTTCTAAATCCACTTCATCTGCCAATCTCACATCCTCCTCTCCAGGGCTTGAGGAGTTATTGATGGATCGAATCTGCAGAACCAGCTTCTATTTGAGTAAATCAGAGCAGCGGTTTCCGAGCCACAGGACTTCTCTGTTGTTAATGTTTGCAGATGGATTCAAAGTCATGACCTCAGAAACCATGATTGAAATATAACAGACGTAAGTTCTTTAGCAGCAGCGGGGGAAACAGTAGCTGCAAATAAACCCTCCAGTCTGTTTGAATCTTCTCTCAGGACACATCCAGCTCCATGTGCAACGTTAAAGCTGGTTGGAAAGAACCGATTCAGCAGCTACTGTAAGAGGATAAAACCATCGATGGACACAATTGTGGAAACTGTCTACGTTTAAGTCGACGATCACGGATGTGTAAAGAGATGGAAATAACTTTTGAGGATTCTTATTAAAGGCATTTTAACTTGTTGAGCCCCGAGCCTGTTTTTCAGGTCTCAGGCTAGACATCCCCAGAACAAATGACCATATCTTCCCTTCTGAAAGGGTTAAATTAATAATCTGTTTTCTCAAAGCAAGGTTACACCTGTGAGCTGGATGTAGAAGTGTCAGAATCAATATGGATGTTTTTATTTTAAAGTAAATTCAGATTGAACACAGTAAAAAAAATGTTATTGTGTCCGTCCAAAATAAAAAAATGACCTACAGTGAAAACCACCCTTTGATGATGGTAAGGTAGACTAAAAGCTTTAGGAATCCAAACTACAACATATAACAAGTACCCTGTATCAAGATTGATGCAAAACAAGTGACCTTTTTAGAGAGATTTAGCAAAAAAAAACCTTCTGGGGTCATTTGGGTGGATTTTCCTTACCTCTGGAACCCCTTGCTCGATTGTGCTGATCGACATCTCTTTCTAACCGTCAGAGCCAATGGAATCGAGGGGAACTCCCACACACTCCTTATTTGGTAATGTGTGTGTGTGACTGACGCATAGCCAAGACCGGAAGCTGTGATAAAGAAGCCTAGTAGTGTGTTCTATAGGTTGTTGTGCGTAAATGTAAAAGGCTAAACTCGTGGTGTTTTTGAACATTAAAGCATGGAGACATGTCACATGGCGCTAAATACCAGTTGCTCGACTTCCAATAATAAAATGACCCAGACGTGCATCCTCCATTGGGCGATTAGAGAAAGTGAAGTAGCATTTCCTTTTCCAGGCTCTTGCTAAACAAACATCTCGTACATCAGCAAATAAGTCAAAACCAAGGATTCGCAGCGTGTAGTCATTTCATATCAAACACATGGTACCCGTAGTTTCACTTGAATTAAGGCCGAGTTTTCAGTTTCAGAGACAACCAGAAGTGCACCTCGAGAGCGAAGACATCGGCCAACGCCAAACACGGTGTAAATGATGTGTGTACTTCACCTCGCTTAATGAAAAGTGGGCCAGTAGTTTTATATAATCCTGCTGACAGGCGGACCGAACACACACAACCTCGTAGGTGAGGATAACACATCGTGTGAATGTTCCTCTAACTCTCACTCTGGCTCACAGCAGACATTCAGGGAGGAACTGGGCTCAAGGCAAGATGAGAATGCAACACACTCACGACGACACACAGCTGCAACTCCAGGTGGCCGAGTGGAGGACGTGTTCCTGCTGTCTTTCAAACACGTTCTGAGTCCAATCCTAAAAGCAACGAGTTCTGATCCACAATCACCTGCAGCCACACACTCACGTGGCGATACCGGGAACAAACGTGCAGGTACACACACACACACACACACACACACACACACACCTTTAATGACTCTTTCACAATATGCAAATTAACACACAGCGGTATTCACACGACTGACGGTAATTAACACCCAAAAGCGGTTATTTTAATGTGTGTGTGTCCATCTCTGTGCGTGTGTGTGTGCTCACATGTTTACCTGGATAGCAGTGATTTATTACCTAGCCCAGAAACTCCCCCCCCTCAGAGAAAATGCTTTTAACACACACACACACACACACACACACACACACACACACACACACACACACACACACACACACACACACACACACACACACACACACACACACACACACACACACACACACACACACACACACACACACACACACACACACACACACACACACACACACACACACACACACACACACACACACACACACACACACACACACACACACACACACACACACACACACACACACACACACAGATAGAAAGGTACTGCACACACACTCGCGATTGCTTCCAGGCTGAACAAGTCAGCAGTAATTAGTTTTAAAAGGAAACTCTTGCACAAATTGCTTTAGTAAAATTAAAGCTTCTGATTGGGGCTGTGTTTCAATTAATGAGAGCGAGGTACTTAAAAATATCTCATTCAATGCCGAGTCGAGACCACCAGGAGATGTTTGAACATAAATCACTAGAGTGTGTGTGTGTGTGTGTGTGTGTGTGTGTGTGTGTGTGTGCGTGTGCGTGTGTGTGTGCGTGTGTGTGTGTGTGTGTGTGTGTGTGGGTGAAGTGCAAATCACCATCAAGAGTTACGATCGACTGAAGGCTCTGTGTCGGCGAGACGAGGCCGCTGAGGAGGAGAAGATGGAGGGAGAAAGGAGGAGGAGATTGAGTGAGACAGGCAGAGGAGAGGAAGAGATCAAAGGAAAGAGGAGAAGGACACATAGGCAACGAAAGAGTGAGAATGAGGAAGAGAGGAGGAGGATATGAGCTGATGGAAGGAAAGAGGAGGCGACGATGAAGAGAGAAGGGAGGAGACGATGAAGGAAGAGAGGAGGAGATTGCATGAGACAGGAAGAGGGGATGCAGGGAGGAAGACGAGATGAGAGGAAAGAGCTGGAGGCGACAGAGGATGAGAGATATACGCAGAGAGGAAGACAAGAGAAGGAGATGAGGAAGAAGGGATGGATAGATACAGAAAGAAAGAAGATTAGCAGTCGGAAGGAAAGAGGAGGGAGGATGAAAGGAGAGGGAAGAAAGGAGGAGATGAAGGAGAGAGGAGACGAGTGGCTCTCCTTCCTGTTCAGCTGCACTCCACGTTCTTCAAGCTCTCCGAGTGTGAACGTGATTCGATGAGATCTGATGTCAGATTCTTGAGCTGATTGGACTCAAACAGCCGTGTGTGTGTGTGTGTGTGTGTGTGTGTGTGTGTAGCATGAAATATGGCCACACACATACACTCTATTGCTATTAATGTTGTCCCGTGTGATTTAACAGCGCTGTGAATTGATAGGGCGACAGTGTGACCAATGAGAGGGGGGCTTCCATCCTTCATCTGCTATGCACACAGACTCTGGGTGTTTCTCAATGTCGAGTAAAGCTGCTCCAGAGCCACTATCTCAAGCACGCTACGTCATCGAGTGTCGCCGAAGGACTGTTCCAATGTCCAGCATACTTGGGATTCTACCGAGCCCGTTGTACTTCGTTTGGAGACATGTCGAGGCTGCACATGTGTCGACTCCGGTCTTAAAATCCCCACAATGCTTTGCTGCACGGACCACTTTCCCCAAATCTGTGGTGGGAAATGTAAGGCGTGGCCTCTCGTGTGACGCACACCTGCTCGCCTGTTCCACTCTTCGTTTTCCAAATGCCAGGAAGTATTCTCGCTTCTGAAGCAAGACGCTCGGAAGACATGTGCTACCAAGCAAGCATGCTCGACATTGAGAAACACCCAAGAAGTAGACACAACTATGATGTCCCCCATGGGTTTTTAGAGTATGGTTTTCAAGCTGGTTGCCATCTTGGATGTTGGCACCGAAACTACACCAGACGAAGACGAAGAGAAGCGTCCTGTCAATCAGAAGGTAGCCCCGCCCCCTACAACATACCCTGCTTTAACATATCATTTACTAAATGAACACCGTGTTGTAGAGAATAAGACTAAGACTCAAGCTCATCGTCTTCTTTATAATCCAACTTCTTGATGCAGACAGTCTCCTCCTATCGGATATGTAAGAGCGTGAAACTGATTGGCTCCGCCCTGCTGGCCTGGAGGCTGCCCCCCGGCTAAAAACACGACACAATCTCAGAGCAAACAACGAGGAGACACAAACCGCGGCGAACATGTAAATGTCTCATTAGAGCGGTGTGCACACACTTCATCTGCAGCCCTCCGCTGCAGGCAGACCCTCCCCGTCTTACACTAGTGTTGCTCACCAGCACCGATACCCCGCGAGGAGGACAGAAAAAGATCACGCTGAGACTCTGAGCCGCGGGTGCTCCTCTGACGGAACAAGGGAGAGTTCATGGAGTCCACCGAGTGTCTTTAGAAACATGCAATGAGTGCTATTGTTGGGATCCTTAGAGAGGAATATGCATGCATAGAAATAAGAGAAGGATGCATCCTTTTGTACAGAGATATTAAAGGAGGCAGGTGGAACAGAAGCAGGTGAAGGGTTATAGAAACGGTGCAGGACACATAACATGCCTGATTTCTAACAGAGGTGGGAAACAAGTATTTATTTTTGAAGTATGAAGTAAGTCTCTCGTCTTTGCATTCAAGTCCCAAGTCGTACACTTAGAGCCTGAACAAGTGATAATGTGCTCTTCAGGCTCTGCAGAACAAGCTGCCTCTCTGTCGACGGACCTCCTCTGAAGCCAGACGGCTAGTATGCTCAGTCTCTGAGGAAGTGACAGGCGCTGCTATTGTAACATGACTCGATGTGACATGCCAGTGCTATCTGTCGGTGTGTGTGTGTGTGTGTGTGTGTGTGTGTGTGTGTGTGTTGTGTGTGTGTGTGTGTGTGTGTGTGTGTGTGTGTGTGTGTGTGGTGTGTGTGTGTGCATGTTGAAGGAACAGCAGTAACCTTCTCCGCCGTGTGTTAGCTCGTGTCCTGAGGCCTCTGAGCCAATCAGATCCTGCTTGGCCTTTAAAAGGATGCAGCCCCATCGCAAGGAATCAACCAAATAATCACATGTGGACTGTGTGTGTGTGTGTGTGTGTGTGTGCGCGTGTGTGTGTGTGTGTGTCAGCTACACCGTGACAGCACTACATTTAGAATGCGACATGTGGATAGTGTTGCACTTTACCTCCAGCTGTGCATGCGTCTAATGCACACAGTATACTGATGTGAGTCCATGCACACGTACGTCCGTCTGAACACAATGTATTAAAGGAATGAAATGTAACATGCATTTCAATTGTATTAAAATGCCCAGGGAGAGTGTGCATTACGTCTACACGTGCATAAGCCTCTCTTGCTTGTGTGTGTGTGTGTGTGTGTGTGTGTGTGTGTGTGTGTGTGTGTGTGGTGTAGGTCTGCAGCAGATGCCATAATCTCCTCTATGTCATGCATTAGGATGAGATTACGAGAGCCATAATGTGGTAAGAACAGTTTGTCACTTTAGTGTATTGCTAGTTCCACACACACACACACACACACACACACACACACACACACACACACACACACACACACACACACACACACACACC
>NW_027263363.1:0-38976 GCF_902827115.2 Pseudochaenichthys georgianus
GATCATTAGCCATCAAGTTAGTTCAAAAGTTTGCAGTTCAAATATTCTGCTGCTTTTCCAAGCCTTTTTACTTTCTTCTCTCATCACACATTCAAGCCCCCAGTGTTCACGTATCATTTCAATCGAAAGTCTTCACTTTCTTCTTACACATTTCATTTCAGCATAAAGCATTCCCACTAGCCATTTCTTCAGGAATTATATTCTCTAGTTTCTATTGAGATGTTTACATTTTGGATTATTTATTTCTAGTCTTTTAATTTGTATTGTACATTTCCATGTCTTTGTATGCTGCTGCAACGCAAACATGTCCCAATTTGGGATCAATAAAGTACTTCTTTATCGTATCTTATATTTTGTCATAAAAATTAGGAAAGAAAATTAACTAGAATTTGCTTTAGTTTGTTGAAAAATGTAAAAATGTAATAAATAATACAGGTACTCAGATCTTGTACTTGAGTAAAAGTAGAAGTACTCGGGTCTTGTACTTGAGTAAGAGTAGAAGTAGTCGGGTCTTGTACTTGAGTAAAAGTAGAAGTACTCAGGTCTTGTACTTGAGTAAAAGTAGAAGTAGTCGGGTCTTGTACTTGAGTAAAAGTAGAAGTAGTCGGGTCTTGTACTTGAGTAAAAGTAGAAGTAGTCAGGTCTTGTACTTGAGTAAAAGTAGAAGTACTCGGGTCTTGTATTTGAGTAAAAGTAGAAGTACTCAGACCTTGTACTTGAGTAAAAGTAGAAGTACCAGAGTGTAGGAATACTCTGTTACGGTACAATTCCTGCATTCAAAATGTTCTTCAAGTGAAAGTAGAACAATTTAATAAATAATTAAAAATCTAAGTGTAGTACGTCGTTAAAAACACAAAGTTTCGGGCTGTGGGTCAAACTGGGAACTCCCTGAATAAATGAATCCAAAGTATAAAAAGCAGGAATGTCCTCGTCTCCTCTCTGGCAGCCAATCAGATCCAAGACATTAACAAGCAGCCGGCGTTTCCTCCAGGAATCCACAGAGGAGGCTTTGTTGCTCTGAACTCTGGGTAAAACACACACAGAGAGAGAAGAGCTCTGTCCAGAAGAAAGGGGACAGAGTAGCCACTAATTGAAATCCTCAAATATAACGAAATGTAAAGAATGAACTGCACAGCTGAAATGGACGAGCCCCCATTTGTGAGGACCTAAAAGCACCATGATGTACGTTTCAACACATATTTTTATTTTGAAATTCAGTTCCTGACGGACGCCAAAAAAGCCCGAGATTATGGAATTAAACCAATAAATAAAAGCAAGGATAATTGTGTGTTATTGGTGAGTAAATAACAGTGTGTTATTTTGAAAAGAATAACAAATTAGAAGGAAAAAAAGATTTTAAAAATACGAGGCTCTGAGCCCCATGCATTTTCCTCACAGACGGCAACACTAAAGGTCTACAATAAAGACCTACATTAATATTTGGGATGTTCTTGCCTTTAGATTCTCCCAATAAGTCCAAGTACAGAGGGTGACTCTGCTGTGAAAAAACACATTTCCACCAAAAAAACGTTAGCATTCATGAAGTAATCTTCGTCATAACTAGCAAACTAAACATCATGTACATGTACTGCACAAATAATCAGAAATAAAAACTCATTACTCGCATAAAATGACATCAAAACGCATTTTAATGGCCAAATGAAGGCATTTTCCACCGAGAATAACACGAAGGTCGGCCATCGTTGTTGATCACGTGGTCTATGAAGGTCTATGGGACGCCCTGCCCGTAGAAGCCTGACGGGCAAGGGGTACCCTGCACGTAATATAGCGACGGGGAGGGGCCCTGACCGTCCGTCAATATGTGACGGGATGGGAGTGAGAACGTGTGTGTGTGTGTGTGTGTGTGTGTGTGTGTGTGTGTGT
Organism: Pseudochaenichthys georgianus; assembly: GCF_902827115.2. Classification (NCBI taxonomy): domain Eukaryota; kingdom Metazoa; phylum Chordata; class Actinopteri; order Perciformes; family Channichthyidae; genus Pseudochaenichthys; species Pseudochaenichthys georgianus. Next base: position 1,885 of record NW_027263363.1, read on the forward strand.
GTGTGTGTGTGTGTGTGTGTGTGTGTGTGTGTGTGTGTGTGTGTGTGTGTGTGTGTGTGTGTGTGTGTGTGTGTGTGTGTGTGTGTGTGTGTGTGTGTGTGTGTGTGTGTGTGTGTGTGTGTGTGTGTGTGTGTGTGTGTGTGAGAGACCGGAAACATCAGGGCGTTTCACTGTTAATAAATGACTCAAAGCTCAATGAGGTGGAGATCATCACGTGTACGTTCAGAGGCATCGTGCGGAGGATAAGATAACATGATTAAAATAAAAGTCATTCGGTCACTTTTGACCCGAAACGCAAGAGAAGGGTTTTAAGACATGAATAAAAGCACAACAATCAATATATACAAAAATAACAGTCACTTAAATGTCTTTGGGAATGTACATCAGTGCAAGAATGTCCATAGCAGCGTAAAACCTCAAAATGTACTTCAGTAAATCTGCTGAGTCACTTTAGACCTCTGGATATCAGAATCAGAATCAAGTTTATACACATGAGGAGTGAGCTTTGGTATCTGCTGGTGCGAACATCAACAGCCCAACAAAACAAGCTGCTAAATCGGTACAAAATAAATATATAGGGATAATTGTGAGGGAAACTTCTGAAGCAATTGGAAGCAGGACTCGGAGATAAATATACCATGGTACTATGGTACGAGTACTATGGCAACACTTCTTATGGGAACTGTGCTGGAATGTGAAATGACGTATACGCAACGAGCCAGCAGGTTGTTCTGGTGGACCTGACGCCCCGCTGCCTCGCGGAGAGAGACTCGCGGAGAGAGACTATACAACCACCACGGCCAACTATGTGTTACACAGGATGCTGTGTAACACATAGTTGCAGCCAGGATGTGTATTTTCGTAAATTGTATAACTTTTTATTTCATTTTTTCTTATATAGCTTTTTTTTTAACTTCAATACTTTTGTATGCATGTAACATTATGTAACATTAAGCTGTCTGTGGCTCTCTTTCTGCTGTAACAACATCGTACATTTCCCCTCTGTGGGACTAATAAGGTATTCTGATTCTGGTCTGATTCTGAACGAGGATGCTCGACAGCTCGCTTAACGGAACTCTGACGCTGGCATCACTTTTGTTTTCCACCAATCACGGAGTATTGTGGGGAGGAAGTGTTGAGTTATATTTCTCGCGCAACCTAACATCCATGAAGGCAACATGACAGAGAGAGGCCTGTCACTCAGGATGCCCAACTACTCTTTGGTAAGCCCCGCCCCCCCCCCCCCCCCCCCCCCATCAGGGCCAAAAGTCTGAAAGCGAGAACAAAAGATCTGAAACCTGAAAAAACAAGATTTGAAACTGAAAACGAAAAATCTGCAACTGAAAAAAACAAGGATTCAAATATCAGAATATGTATAAAAGTGAAATCTGAAAATAAATATATTTTTCAAAAACATTGCAAAAAAAAAAGTATTATTTCAAATACATATTTTTATTTGGAATACGTTATTGTATTTTTCAAAGTTCAGGACTGTGAAGAAGACGCCTTCATCACAGTTGGCATAGGCATAGGTAAAAGGTAGTGTGTCGAGTAATCCCCGAAGCTTTTTGTGAAGCTTGTATCGAGGCTTGTATCGTATAAAACCAACTAGGCCTAAATATAGCCTATGTGTTGTTATTGTGCTTCGGTCTTTCTGTGTCTTTTCACCGGCTCCGTGAACCCCCTCACGCGCCGCTCTCTCTCTTCTCCTGATCGCCCTCTCAGAGACCCCTTCACTGTCCGCTTCAGCCATGTCTCTACTTCAGTTTGACCATCTCTGTTATTAGGTTATGGAATTCTAAATAAATAAGTAATGAAATACCTTACCGTCACTACGCTCATAAAGAATGATAAGAATAATGCGTCTTGAACTGGTTTCACTAATTCGTGATTTTATTTAAGGTAATTAGTTAGAAGCCCTATTTTATCAGTAGCCATGTCTGCCGAGCAGAACAAAGGTCAAACTACATTAAAACAGAATTGTCCCCATTTCTCTTTAATAGTTTCTAACATTAGATTTTAATGAGATGTGGACACAATGTGCCTGAATAACGAATTTAGCAGTTGGACGTGAAAGTCACTTGCAATGACAGTGTTGTGCTTGTATTACATTACATTACACTTTTATCCAACGTGACATTCAGTACTGGACAATCCCCACAGTGTCACCAGGGAAACAACGACATGCTGACTGCAGCGGGACTTTTGTATTGTGTTGTAGCCATCTCTTTTTCAAGGGAGACCTGCAGCAGACTTGAACTTCCTATCCCCAGATTCGAAGTCCAGCACACTATCCACTGAGCCACAGCCACCCCATGTTATATCATGAACCTTTTACATTAAAAACAAGGGGCCCTTGTTCCAGTTTAGAGCAATAGCCCACCAAATGTTTGTGCACGTCCCTGGGAACCTGTTCAAGGCTGTGAAGTCCAAACAGAGCAACAGAAAGCTGCAGCCTTAGGAGAGGCTCAATTGGAGCATACCATGTAGTGCATGGGCACGGGGGACAATCTTCTTCCAAGTGTGAAAGTGTTATTGTGTAAGGCTTCTGTGGTCAGGAATGTAGTGGATGTTAGTGGATCGCCGGAGCTGTATTAGATTAACATCTGCACATGCTTATTGTAGTTGTAAGTGCACTGTCTTGCAGCCTGGAGCATCCTTGATGGAGCAGGCTGGACCTGTATTTTTCAGGAAAGGAGTGAGAGGGTATAGTTGTCGATTCTTGTTCTGTTTTCTGTGACTATCGGCTCACCCTCTCAGACTTTCAGTTGCCCAAAGAGACGTGCTACCACGGAAACCAAACAATGTAGCTAGCTGTATTAAACAACCCGGTCTCACCAGAATGCGTGACTCCACCACGACTCCTTCACACCGCAGTGCGTGGTGGAGTCACGAACTTTGTTACATTTATGTGTCTGCACCACGCAAACAACCCCAATGTAAAGTGAATGAGGCTCCTTTGTCGTGGTGCACACACGCATTTCTACAACGTCCCGCAGTGAGCTTTTATTCTATAAAACGTTTTTAAAATCTACTTTATAGCTTGTAGTAACTCGCGGGAGGCTTCTTTTATTTTATTTGTATTCATAATAATTTGTATTTTTCGTCAGAATGTATTATGGTGCATTAGTTACGAATTTTTGTTCTCAAAAAACAGTGCATTGTGGGTAATACAACTGTGATTTTTATTACATTAGTTCGTTTTTAAGGAAGGCCAGAGCTTCAGCTGTGTCCAATAGATTGTTCCCTTTAGTTAACGTTTTTTAAAAGAACATTATATTCCGATTTGATCATGTCCCCTTTATTGTATTACGGAGAGCAATGTGAGCGTCCATTCCCATTGGATAACGCAGGATTTTACACCCGGAAGTAAGTATTCTCCTTACTGTCGATTAATTTTACAGTGCTATCTGCATTACTCATCAACTCAAAAACACCAGATTATCCTTGTTGATTACACGACATTGATTGGTTTAAGTTGTGTGCAATGCTTTTGTATTTTCCCTTCACTTCGGAGAAACAAATATTTGTTCAGTTTAGGATGGCCGAAGACACTACACTACCCAGAATCCTCAGCTATTGTTCCGCGTTGCCTCAAGCTCTGTGATTGGTTGACCTCCAACTGCATTCCATATGAAAAAAAACGTTTCGTAAAAGAGAAAATCATACTTTATTCAGCAGTGCTTGCTTTACTCTTTGAAAGTCATCACATGAATGCATTGTAAATATTACACATCTGTCGTAGTTCTTTATTTATCTCCAGAGATCGGGCTCAGAATAGACCGGAAACTATTCTTTTACCGTTGTTTTAATTTCACAATAAAGTTAGTAGTAATAATTTGTTTTGATATTATTGTTTTTTATTAACTACTCATGTTAAGACCATCTTTTCTGTGTTGCTGTGGGGTTTTCCATCGCTTTTGTGTTACAAATATCAAAACAATAACAGAATATATCCGTCGTAAACTAAACCGGAAACAGCAGTATATTTTATTTTGTTAACACTGTAAACTTGACAGCTTTTTAACCCAAACCACCTACTGGTTAAAGCACGTTATTACACGTTTGGAGTAATATTGAAGTCTTGAAAAGGGATGTCCAAAATAGCAATTATATACAGTTTTTAATTAACTAATTAATTTGTAGAGAATAACGAGTAATGTATATACTTTATAGGGATCTGCAGATAAATATTTAGTCTTCTCAAGCACCAATAATCATTACATTACATTACATTGCATTTAGCTGACGCTTTTATCCAAAGCGACTCACAATAAGTGCATTCGACCAACAAAATACAAGCTTGAAGAAAACAGAATCATAAAGTACATCAGGCTTCATGGAGCCAAACAGTTCAAGTGCTCCTCAACTGGCTTTAGATAAGCCAGTCCTCCAATCACATATCTCTCCTGATTGTTGGCACTTGACAATCACCTTCCCTGTATTTTACTCAGGTGTAACTAAAGTCTGCTTTAAGGGTTGTTTATATTTCACATCATTCATCAGAATCTGTAAAGTAACTAAAATAAATGTAGTGGAGTAAAAATACCAGGTTAACCTTAAAGAAAGCCCTCAGGATTATAAAAGACCCCCATCACCCCAGCCACAAACTGTTCTGTCTGCTGCCGTCTGGCACAACAGCCGCATTCTAGGAGAGGATGCGGCTGTTGTGGAGGACTACAGTACCTGGGAGTGCACTTATGGGCTGAACTGGAGGATCAACGCTGACGCTGTGTACAAGAAGGGGATGAGCAGACTCTATTTTCTGAGGAAGCTGAGGTCCTTCCACGTCTGCAGCAAGATGCTGGAGATCTTATAGTCTGTTGTGGCCAGTGCTCTCTTCTTTGCTGCGGTCTGCTGGGGGGGGGGGGGGTCTGTCATCGGCATCAAGCTGGACCCCTTTGAAGCTGTGGTGGAGAGGAGGACACTGAACAGGCTGTTGTCCATGATGGATAACCCACCCATCCTCTCCACCTGCAGCTGGACAGGATGGATAACCCCACCCATCCTCTCCACCTGCAGCTGGACAGGATGGATAACCCACCCATCCTCTCCACCTGCAGCTGGACAGGATGGATAACCCACCCATCCTCTCCACCTGCAGCTGGACAGGATGGATAACCCCACCCATCCTCTCCACCTGCAGCTGGACAGGATGGATAACCCACCCATCCTCTCCACCTGCAGCTGGACAGTCAACGGAGCTCCTTCTCCAACAGACTGCTGCAGCTCCGCTGTCACAAGGACCGATACAGGAACACATTCCTGCCCACTGCCATAACTCTGTACAACAAATCCCCTCTGGCTGGAAGAGAACTCTCTGCTCCATAGCTTCTCTAATACAACCTCGCTGTACATTGTACACATAATCTGTTCAATATTTGATATTCCATATTCCATTGTCATATATTTTTGAATATGTATATTTGCATATATAATATCTACATGTATATTTTCTATTTTCTTTTTTTTCTATTCTTGTTTGTTTGTGGTTTTGTTTTATTGTAAAATGCCTTGTCTTTTATGCTGCTGCAACAAAAACAATGTCCCAAATTGGGATCAATAAAGTACCATCTTATCTTATCTTATCTTATCTTACATCCGGACCAAAACCACCAGACTCAGGGACAGCTTCATCCCACAGGCCATAAGACTATTAAACACCTGAACTTTGACATAACATCCATAACATTCATCTGGCTGCTACTTAGAAATGATTTGTCTAATATATCATATTCCAATCCCTTGTAGACTCTTATTGCACTATTTCACTTTTTACTATTTTACTATATATCTTTTTGTATTGACTTGCACTATTTGTTCTGTGTATCTGTTTTATTGTGTTGCACTGTTGGAGGAGCCTGTGACCTAAGGGAGGGGGGGGGGGGAGTCCTTTAAAGAGGACTCTTTAAAGTAGAGACACTCCACACTGATATACACCTGAACATCAGCAGGAGAGGACTCTTTAAAGTAGAGACACTACATACTGATATACACCTGAACACCAGCAGGAGAGGACTCTTTAAAGTAGAGACACTACATACTGATATACACCTGAACATCAGCAGGAGAGGACTCTTTAAAGTAGAGACACTACATACTGATATACACCTGAACATCAGCAGGAGAGGACTCTTTAAAGTAGAGACACTACATACTGATATACACCTGAACATCAGCAGGAGAGGACTCTTTAAAGTAGAGACACTACATACTGATATACACCTGAACATCAGCAGGAGAGGACTCTTTAAAGTAGAGACACTACATACTGATATACACCTGAACATCAGCAGGAGAGGACTCTTTAAAGTAGAGACACTACATACTGATATACACCTGAACATCAGCAGGAGAGGACTCTTTAAAGTAGAGACACTACATACTGATATACACCTGAACATCAGCAGGAGAGGACTCTTTAAAGTAGAGACACTACACGCTGATATACACCTGAACATCAGCAGGAGAGGACTCTTTAAAGTAGAGACACTACATACTGATATACACCTGAACATCAACAGGGGAGGACTCTTTAAAGTAGAGACACTACATACTGATAGACACCTGAACATCAGCAGGAGAGGACTCTTTAAAGTAGAGACACGACATACTGATATACACCTGAACATCAGCAGGAGAGGACTCTTTAAAGTAGAGACACTACATACTGATATACACCTGAACATCAACAGGAGAGGACTCTTTAAAGTAGAGACACTACACACTGATATACACCTGAACATCAGCAGGAGAGGACTCTTTAAAGTAGAGACACTACACACTGATATACACCTGAACACCAGCAGGAGAGGACTCTTTAAAGTAGAGACACTACATACTGATATACACCTGAACATCAACAGGAGAGGACTCTTTAAAGTAGAGACACTACATACTGATATACACCTGAACATCAGCAGGAGAGGACTCTTTAAAGTAGAGACACTACATACTGATATACACCTGGACATCAACAGGAGAGGACTCTTTAAAGTAGAGACACTACATACTGATATACACCTGAACATCAGCAGGAGAGGACTCTTTAAAGTAGAGACACTACATACTGATATACACCTGGACATCAACAGGAGAGGACTCTTTAAAGTAGAGACACTACATACTGATATACACCTGAACATCAGCTGGAGAGGACTCTTTAAAGTAGAGACACTAATATGATAATTACTAAGAATAGAGTGGTATTCCAGTCCTTTCAGATCGTGAACCTGAACATGTCCCTCTGTGTTCTGCGTGAACTCATCCCAGCGTGTCCCCACAGAGCGTCCACAGCAGGGACACCAGAGACACCAGGGACACCAGAGGAGTGTGACTCGGAGCCGAGCCAAAGATCTTGACCCGTCCTTCGACAGACGGATAAACTCTCTGTTTCCGACCGATGTATTCCGACAACACGGAAATGTCCAAATCCCCTGGAAGGAAAGAAAGGTGAAGATCACTAAAACACGATCACTTCCCAGAACGATGATGAGACAAATAAACACAATTATTGACAACTTTTCACCATTCAAACATATTGTAATTTAAGGAAGTCATTTGCAAAAATAGGGGGCGGGACATCTGTAAGCAGGTTGACCAATCACAACAGAGCCAGCCAGCCAACCAATCAGAGCAGACTGGGGCAGACAGAACCCTGTAATACAATGTAATATAATATACGCCGTGTCTGCCGTCTGGAGCTCGGCTTGATTCTCATATGTCTGAGTAATTATACAGTTTTTGAGGAACAGAAATATTGTTTTCTGGCATCACTAACATTTTACGGGGGGAATCAGCATTGTGGTTTGAGGGAGCAGCTCCTGGTACCCGTACAGGTACAGTGTTTCTCAAACTTTATCATACCAAGGACCACTTAACCAATAAAAAAACACTCGCGGACCACCTAACTCCACAAATATCCAAAAACACATCGTTTTTCTAGAACAGATTACAAATCGCCTGGAAATGGTACAAACAAGTGGCAACATGTGTGACGAAGGCGCTGGGCTATATCATGCAATCGAAAGTGAAACTTAAGCTCGCTCCATTGCGGAGATATTCCCGCGAGAGTGCGGAAAACTTAAATTAACTTATTTATTTAAAATGTGAAATGTTACCAATATACTCACGGACCACTAGGGGGCGCTCACGGACCACCAGTGGTCCGCGGACCACACTTTGAGAAGCACTGCTGTAATACAATACAAATGTATAAACGTCTCCTCACCGCTGTCGTGTTTGAGCATCTCTTCGGGGAACATGGAGAACCCGTCTCCTCCCTCTACGAGGTATGAAGGCAGCACCACCTTGTAGACCCCCTGCGGCTCCACCTCCTCGTACTGGGGGACTCGGCACCGGGTGCAGAGGATGCTGAGGCTCCGGAGCAACGAGCGTGACCCCGAGAGGTCGAACTCCACCCGAAACCCTGCAGGGGGACACGGAGACAAACTACAGTTACTACTGTCGGGGACATCCTGAATGTCCTCCTCCAACATGAGAGGGACACGAGAACAAAGCATCGCACCTGCAGAGTGAGCACGACAGGATGTGTGCTACCCAGAAGAGCCTCAGGACTGTTTGAGGCACATGATGGCGTGAACATTCTGGTTCACACGGGGGTTAAACATGGACGAAGGAGAAGGGCGATTGTGAGAAATGACAGCGTTTATTGCCACGGAGGGGGAAGGTCACAAAAACAAGCTTTGACAATGACCCCCGCTGGATCCTGAGGCGGCTCGGGGCCGTTGTTCCTCAGGATCCAGCCGTCTGCAGCTGTCTAGTGTCCGGCCGAGCCACTCCCATCCCTCCAGCAGCCGGCGCCCTAACCACACCCTGCTGCCACAGATAGCTGTGTGACTAACATGATGACTCAGCCTCTAGGGAGAGAGACATCAAGCATGCTCGTTTCTGACGTGGAGCTAATCTGAAGTAAACATTGAATACTGCTTTCTGTTCCTCCATCTTGTGACTGGAACTTGTAAGCCGTTGACCAATCACAACAGAGCCGGCCAGCTAACCAATCAGGGCAGGCTGGGCTCTGGTTTCAGACAGAGGGTGAAAAGAGGTGCTGCAGCAGCCAGTGTGAGAACAAGAAAGAGCTTTGTGAACATAGATGTCGTGTTGAAGGCACCTGAGACCTGCAGGAACTCTCCGGTGCTTTGTCCGTATCGCCTCATCGAGTGTTCGAAGGCTTTGAACAGCGTGGAGCCCTTCAGCTGCACCAGGTCGAAGGTTCCCCCGAAGGGAAGCACGGAGATCAGGTCCTCCATGGTGATCGAGCCTGCGGACGACACGGAAAACACAGGTTCTTCAGCGACTGGGCGAATCATGCCGTCAAGGTCAACGGTATCATCCATCTTTCAGTTTGTGTGTACAGACAGAGATACCGTTTCCCACAATCCCAAATACAAAACTAATATATATAAAAATATGTATAAAAACATGTATATCCTATATATACACAATCAACAGACACTTGTACAACAACAACAACAACAATCAATATATACAAAATAACAGTCACTTCAATGTCTTTGGGAATGTACATTAGTGCAAGAATGTCCATCGCAGCGTAAAACCTCAAAATAGTACTTCAGTAAATCTACTTAGTTACTTTAGACCTCTGGATATCAGAATCAGAATCAAGTTTATACACATGAGGAGTGAGCTTTGGTATCTGGTGGTGTGAACATAAACAGTCCAACAAAACAAGTTGCAAAGTAGGAAGTATAGAAAGAAATATATAGGGATAATTGTGAGGGAAACTTCTGAAGCAATCGGAGTCAGGACTCAGAGAGACACGAGAAGAGCTGCAGCTCTGATGGCAAACACTGACGGTTTCTTTGTCGGCCGGAGAATTCACAAGACATGTCAAAGGGCCACGATGTGACCACACGGTTGAGATGCCACAATCAATTCTGAAGAACTCTTTCTGTAGCTTCAGGTTTTAACTAGTTCAGAGTGTAATAATCAACATTCTCCATCAGCGAGACTAAACATTATGGACCCTGAATCTATAGAGCTCTCGTCCGTAGGGAAGAACGTGCACCAGGGAGCCTTCGTCCCTGAACAGTAAACTACCTCATGGCGGCTTGTGCTCGGTCATAGACTGGCAACAACAATGCGCCCAAGCTCCTCCCCCTTAAGAGAGATAGCAGCAATACCCAAGCTCCTCCCCCTTAAGAGAGATAGCAGCAATACCCAAGGCTGTAGAACTATGCCGTGGGACAGGAGACAGTGAGAGGAGAACATGTTGAACTGTGTCGAAGGTTGCAAATGATTCTCTAACAGATAATAAAAAATAAGTATTTTTAAGAAACAATTTAACATTAAAAAAGGATCCTAAAGACAAGTATTTGCACCTGATTGAAATTCTATATATTTAACGGAGTGACGCACCGTTCCTGGTTCTCTCGTCGATGGAGGTCCGGACTCCGCCTCCGTTGATGATGCAGGCGCTGACGTGGTTCCACTGCAGGCCGTCGGAGAACCGGATGTTGTTGTCAATCTGAGAAACAAAGAGGAACCGCCGCCACTGTCACACTTTACGATGACGATTTATTTATAATAATAATAATACACTTTATTTGTAGAGCACCTTTCATGCGCAAACAGAACAAGAATAAAACATAACAACAATATTAAAATGAATATAGATAGAGAAGATAAAACATCAACAGGGATCCTAATGAAGTTCCCTTGAAGTAAAGCTGACAAGAAATTAAAAAGATTTAAAAAGAAAATGTAAAATAAAAGCCAGACAGAAAGTTAACAGTAAAACATGGACAGTGAGAATTGAAAGTTAACCCAAATTAAAAGCCATTTAATTTTTTTTTACTTTTAAACAATTCAAGGGAGGTTGCTGTTCCAATATCCACGGGGATCGATTCCTAAAATGGTTCTTGTTGGAACATAAAAAGAAAGGCAGTCGCTGAGGTAAGAAGATGAAGGTTATTTAGTCGTAGAGTTTACTCAAAGCTCATTTCCATCTGCGATGCCTTTATTTTTATTTATCTACATCCCATTTCCTCACCATGGCGTCACAGATCAGGTTTCCCAGGTTGCACTCTCTGAAGCGACATTCCTCCGCCGAGCCGTTCAGGAAAACCTGGGTTTGTCCGACCACCTGAGAGGAGAAGTTTGCGAGACTCTTCTTCCACTCCTGCACATCGGCAAGGAACTCCGGATCTACACAGGAAATACAGCCATAGATTTAAAAACATTAAAAAACAAGGTGGTGTATTTCATTAACAAAAGGTAGTGGGAAATAGTAATAGTGGTGCAGGGGTGTGGTATTTCTGTGTTGGTCCCATCTCCCTGGTCCAATGGGATTTCTCCAAGTGATTATTACAGAAAATAATCTCAACGTTTATGATATTTACACGTTTAGTTCAGCAGGATAATCTCCACATATTGACACCACTTAATGACTTCGGAAGTAAAAAGCTAACATGAGGCTAAAGGAACTACAGCACGGTCACATGACTTCACGTCACCACCGCTAAGCTAAAGGAGGCTAATGTTGGGCTATAAAGGAACTACAGCACGGTCACATGACTTCACGTCACCACCGCTAAGCTAAAGGAGGCTAATGTTGGGCTATAAAGGAACTACAGCACGGTCACATGACTTCACGTCACCACAGCTAAGCTAAAGGCGGCTAATGTTGGGCTATAGAGGAACTACAGCACGGTCACATGACTTCACGTCACCACCGCTAAGCTAAAGGAGGCTAATGTTGGGCTATAAAGGAACTACAGCACGGTCACATGACTTCACGTCACCTCAGCTAAGCTAAAGTTGGCTAATGTTGGGCTATAAAGGAACTACAGCACGGTCACATGACTTCACGTCACCACTGCTAAGCTAAAGGTGGCTAATGTTGGGCTACAAAGGAACTACAGCACGGTCACATGACTTCACGTCACCACCGCTAAGCTAAAGGTGGCTAATGTTGGGCTACAAAGGAACTACAGCACGGTCACTTGATTTCACGTCACCACCGCTAAGCTAAAGTTGGCTAATGTTGGGCTATAGAGGAACTACAGCACGGTCACATGACTTTACGTCACCACCGCTAAGCTAAAGTTGGCTAATGTTGGGCTATAAAGGAACTACAGCACGGTCACATGACTTCACGTCACCACCGCTAAGCTAAAGGAGGCTAATGTTGGGCTATAAAGGAACTACAGCACGGTCACATGACTTCACGTCACCACCGCTAAGCTAAAGGAGGCTAATGTTGGGCTATAAAGGAACTACAGCACGGTCACATGACTTCACGTCACCACCGCTAAGCTAAAGGTGGCTAATGTTGGGCTATAAAGGAACTACAGCACGGTCACATGACTTCACGTCACCACCGCTAAGCTAAAGGGGGCTAATGTTGGGCTATAAAGGAACTACAGCACGGTCACATGACTTCACGTCACCACCGCTAAGCTAAAGGTGGCTAATGTTGGGCTATAAAGGAACTACAGCACGGTCACATGACTTCACGTCACCACCGCTAAGCTAAAGGAGGCTAATGTTGGGCTATAAAGGAACTACAGCACAGTCACATGACTTCACGTCACCACCGCTAAGCTAAAGGGGGCTAATGTTGGGCTATAAAGGAACTACAGCACGGTCACATGACTTCACGTCACCACAGCTAAGCTAAAGGGGGCTAATGTTGGGCTATAAAGGAACTACAGCACGGTCACTTGATTTCACGTCACCACCGCTAAGCTAAAGTTGGCTAATGTTGGGCTATAGAGGAACTACAGCACGGTCACATGACTTCACGTCACCTCCGCTAAGCTAAATGAGGCTAATGTTGGGCTATAAAGAAACTACAGCACGGTCACTTGATTTCACGTCACCACCGCTAAGCTAAAGTTGGCTAATGTTGGGCTATAAAGGAACTACAGCACGGTCACATGACTTCACGTCACCTCCGCTAAGCTAAATGAGGCTAATGTTGGGCTATAAAGGAACTACAGCACGGTCACATGACTTCACGTCACCACCGCTAAGCTAAAGTTGGCTAATGTTGGGCTATAAAGGAACTACAGCACGGTCACATGACTTCACGTCACCACCGCTAAGCTAAAGGAGGCTAATGTTGGGCTATAAAGGAACTACAGCACGGTCACATGACTTCACGTCACCACCGCTAAGCTAAAGGAGGCTAATGTTGGGCTATAAAGGAACTACAGCACGGTCACATGACTTCACGTCACCACCGCTAAGCTAAAGGTGGCTAATGTTGGGCTATAAAGGAACTACAGCACGGTCACATGACTTCACGTCACCACCGCTAAGCTAAAGGTGGCTAATGTTGGGCTACAAAGGAACTACAGCACGGTCACATGACTTCATGTCACCACCGCTAAGCTAAAGGTGGCTAATGTAGGCTATAAAGAAACTACAGCACGGTCACATGACTTCACGTCACCTCCGCTAAGCTAAAGGAGGCTAATGTTGGGCTATAAAGGAACTACAGCACGGTCACATGACTTCACGTCACCTCCGCTAAGCTAAATGAGGCTAATGTTGGGCTATAAAGAAACTACAGCACGGTCACTTGATTTCACGTCACCACCGCTAAGCTAAAGTTGGCTAATGTTGGGCTATAAAGGAACTACAGCACGGTCACATGACTTCACGTCACCTCCGCTAAGCTAAATGAGGCTAATGTTGGGCTATAAAGGAACTACAGCACGGTCACATGACTTCACGTCACCACCGCTAAGATAAAGTTGGCTAATGTTGGGCTATAAAGGAACTACAGCACGGTCACATGACTTCACGTCACCACCGCTAAGCTAAAGGAGGCTAATGTTGGGCTATAAAGGAACTACAGCACGGTCACATGACTTCACGTCACCACCGCTAAGCTAAAGGAGGCTAATGTTGGGCTATAAAGGAACTACAGCACGGTCACATGACTTCACGTCACCACCGCTAAGCTAAAGGAGGCTAATGTTGGGATATAAAGGAACTACAGCACGGTCACATGACTTCACGTCACCACCGCTAAGCTAAAGGAGGCTAATGTTGGGCTATAAAGGAACTACAGCACGGTCACATGACTTCACGTCACCACCGCTAAGCTAAAGGAGGCTAATGTTGGGATATAAAGGAACTACAGCACGGTCACATGACTTCACGTCACCACCGCTAAGCTAAAGGTGGCTAATGTTGGGCTATAAAGGAACTTCAGCACGGTCACATGACTTCACGTCACCACCGCTAAGCTAAAGGAGGCTAATGTTGGGCTATAAAGGAACTACAGCACGGTCACATGACTTCACGTCACCACCGCTAAGCTAAAGGAGGCTAATGTTGGGCTATAAAGGAACTACAGCACGGTCACATGACTTCACGTCACCACCACTAAGCTAAAGGAGGCTAATGTTGGGATATAAAGGAACTACAGCACGGTCACATGACTTCACGTCACCACCGCTAAGCTAATGGTGGCTAATGTTGGGCTATAAAGGAACTACAGCACGGTCACATGACTTCACGTCACCACCGCTAAGCTAAAGGAGGCTAATGTTGGGCTATAAAGGAACTACAGCACGGTCACATGACTTCACGTCACCACCGCTAAGCTAAAGGAGGCTAATGTTGGGATATAAAGGAACTACAGCACGGTCACATGACTTCACGTCACCACCGCTAAGCTAAAGGTGGCTAATGTTGGGCTATAAAGGAACTACAGCACGGTCACATGACTTCACGTCACCACCGCTAAGCTAAAGGTGGCTAATGTTGGGCTATAAAGGAACTACAGCACGGTCACATGACTTCACGTCACCACCGCTAAGCTAAAGGAGGCTAATGTTGGGCTATAAAGGAACTACAGCACAGTCACATGACTTCACGTCACCACCGCTAAGCTAAAGGTGGCTAATGTTGGGCTATAAAGGAACTACAGCACGGTCACATGACTTCACGTCACCACCGCTAAGCTAAAGGGGGCTAATGTTGGGCTATAAAGGAACTACAGCACGGTCACATGACTTCACGTCACCACCGCTAAGCTAAAGGAGGCTAATGTTGGGCTATAAAGGAGTCATTCCTGCACCACTTGGTATAAAAACTTTTCTTACCCTGCGTCACGCTGCCGTCCAGCAGGATGGGGTTTCCTGTTGCCTTCAGGACGTCCCCGGCCTCGTTAAATGTCACTTTCAGGTACCCCAGGTATTTCCCGAAAGCGTACGCTTGCACCACGGGAACCTGCCGCCCGTCATCTGACTTCACCATGAAGGGATATTCTCCTGCTGGGAATTCAGTGGAGGGCGGGGTTCCTGAGAAATAAAGAGTGGACAGAGAGGAGATAAAGACAGAGTGAGAACAGGTTTCAGGTGTATATCAGTATGTAGCGTCTCTACTTTAAAGAGTCCTCTCCTGCTGATGTTCAGGTGTATATCAGTATGTAGTGTCTCTACTTTAAAGAGTCCTCTCCTGCTGATGTTCAGGTGTATATCAGTATGTAGTGTCTCTACTTTAAAGAGTCCTCTCCTGCTGATGTTCAGGTGTATATCAGTATGTAGCGTCTCTACTTTAAAGAGTCCTCTCCTGCTGATGTTCAGGTGTGTATCAGTATGTAGTGTCTCTACTTTAAAGAGTCCTCTCCTGCTGATGTTCAGGTGTGTATCAGTATGTAGTGTCTCTACTTTAAAGAGTCCTCTCCTGCTGATGTTCAGGTGTATATCAGTATGTAGCGTCTCTACTTTAAAGAGTCCTCTCCTGCTGATGTTCAGGTGTATATCAGTATGTAGTGCCTCTACTTTAAAGAGTCCTCTGCTGCTGATGTTCAGGTGTATATCAGTATGTAGTGTCTGCAGAATAAGGCCTCTTGTAAAAGAATGTTACGGCAGGAAACTGCACTTCACAAGAGT
Source organism: Pseudochaenichthys georgianus (assembly GCF_902827115.2). Lineage (NCBI taxonomy): Eukaryota > Metazoa > Chordata > Actinopteri > Perciformes > Channichthyidae > Pseudochaenichthys > Pseudochaenichthys georgianus. Next base: position 17,781 of record NW_027263363.1, read on the forward strand.
CCTTGAACGCATCACGGCGCTCTCCCCCTCCTCCTCTTGTTTGCTCCTGATTTCAGCCGGACTCAGAGTTTCCGCTCCGACAGGAATCTAACTCTAACCAACAGGGGACGAAGACGTAGCACTGCTTTTCATCGAAATATTCAACCTAATTGCATTTTTAAGGTTCTTTACTTGAGTAGTTTCTTTTAAGGCGTCTATTCCATAACATATATATTCCTCTTACAGCTTTATTTACCTTAAAACACTTTATTTTTGAATATAAAACACATGAATTATTAGGTTTTTAACCCTTTAAGTCATTTTAATGTATCTTTAAATATGTTTGGGGTGTGTTTTATTGTTATTTCTGTTTTTTCTACATGTAATACACACACAACATAGAGTTTATATATACAATACTGACGTTTACTAGCAGTGGAGTATTTTTAAAGCATGATTTCTATTTAAGCAAAGGGTTGAAGATTGCCTAATGTTAGCCCAAGACAATCCAGAGATAAAACATATTAAATATCAGAGATGTTACTGCTGTGTCCTCCGTCTATTCCACAACACATGTGTTCATCTTACAGCTTTATTTACCTTAAAGGCCGAGGCTATATACAGGACGGTCCTGTGGATAAGATATCTGAAATGGCTATATACAGGACGGTCCTGTGGATAAGATATCTGAAATGGCTATATACAGGACGGTCCTGTGGATAAGATATCTGAAATGGCTATATACAGGACGGTCCTGTGGATAAGATATCTGAAATGGCTATATACAGGACGGTCCTGCAGCTAACGTCAAATGACTATACAGACCGGGCTATTATAGCAAGTTTCGCGGGTGGTAATGTAGGGATAGGATTCACAGATAAATATTCTCACGACAACATTATTTTCAATGAGTTTCCCCTCAATATAAAATTGTGGCGATTAAATCTCTCTCCATGCCAATGGCTTAGCTTTTTATGCTGATTTCAGTCTTTTTTTTGGCTTATCTTTTTATGTTGTTTCAATCATTTTCTACTTTATATTTTCCAATGCACAATGTTTTACTTGTAAAGGATATCACTGCATACTTTAAAGACTACTCAGTTTTATTAAAACTGAAGGTTTTTTTTTAAAGAATACGCCGACATTTCGTTGACGTGTAGTGATTTTGCATTGAAAGCAACACAAATCATTTATCGGCTACGCCGGCATTTTTATTTTATGGAGTTGCAGCAATCTTTGACTCAAGTTTACTTATCAATACTAAACCAAAATTAAATTATACCTCGTTTGAAAGCCTCGTTTTTAGTCTTACGCATCCGACCTGGAAAACGTTGCAGCCAATCTTATTTGTTACAGTGTATCGTGCACCAGGTCCTTATTCAGAATTCTTATCAGAATTCTCTGAGTTTTTATCAACTTTGGTTCTTAAAACAGATAAAGTAATTATCGTAGGTGACTTTAATATTCATGTTGACGATGATAAAAATAGCCTTACTGTTGCATTTAACTCTATATTAGATTCTGTTGGTTTCTGTCAGAGTGTAAATAAACCAACCCACTGCTATAATCACACTCTCGACCTTGTTCTGACTTATGGTATTGAAATTGAGCAACTATTAGTCAAACCGCATAATCCTGCTTTATCCGACCATTTCTTAGTAACTTTTGAAGTACTGTTACTAGACTACAAAGCATTAGTCAAAAGCTCCTGCAGCAGAAACCTATCTGTTAGTGCTATAGCCACATTTAAGGAAGAGATTCAACCAATACTTAACTCGATAGCATGTCTGCATGTAGGGGAGGAAACTTATACAAAATGTACACCACCCCAAATTGATCATGTTGTTGATAGTGCTATAGATGCGCTGCGAATAAAATTAGACTCTGTTGCTCCTTTGAAAAAGAAGAAAATAAAACAACATAGATTAGCTCCATGGCATAATGCCGAAACCCGCAAAATAAAGCAAAAGTCTAGACAACTTGAAAGGATATGGCGTTCCACTAAACTTGAAGAATCTCGTTTAATTTGGCATATTACTCTCAATGAATATAAGAAAGCACTGCGTAAAGCGAGAGCAGCCTACTACTCTTCATTAATAGATGAGAATAAGAATAATGCAAGATTTCTTTTCAGCACTGTAGCCAGGCTGACAGAGAGCCACAGCTCGATTGAGCCTTCTATTCCCTTAGCACTCAGTAGTAATGATTTTATGTGCTTTTTTAACGATAAAATTGTTACTCTTAGAAACAAAATTAATGACCTCTTGCCTTCGACCAGTATAGTGTTATCAACAGCTCCCGGAATCGTAAGTTCTAATATTACACTAGATAGTAAACTAGAATGCTTTTCAGCCATTAACCTTGAACAATTACATTCAATGATTCTCTCTTCTAAACCATCAACGTGCATGTTAGACCCAATTCCAACTAAGCTGTTGAAGGAAGTTTTTCCATTAATTAGCACTTCTTTATTAAATATTATGAATATGTCTTTATTATCAGGCTATGTTCCACAATCATTCAAAGTAGCAGTGATAAAACCGCTTCTTAAAAAGCACAACCTCGATCCAGAGGTTTTAGCCAACTATAGACCTATTTCTAATCTTCCGTTCCTCTCAAAAATTCTTGAGAAAGCGGTCGCAAAACAGTTGTGTGATTACTTAAAAAACAATGATTTATCTGAAGATGTTCAGTCTGGCTTTAGAACACATCATAGCACAGAGACAGCTCTGGTTAAAGTCACAAATGATATTCTAATAGCCTCAGACAAGGGACTTGTCTCTATTCTTGTTTTGCTCGATCTCAGTGCTGCATTTGATACTATCGACCATGATATCCTATTGCAAAGACTAGAGCACTTAGTGGGCATACAGGGAACTGCTTTAGGCTGGTTTAGGTCCTATCTATCTGAACGCTCTCAGTTTGTACGTGTTAACGATGAATCTTCCACGCAAACCAAAGTTAGCCATGGAGTGCCACAGGTAGTGCTGCGTACCTGGACTCACATTCAGGTTCAGGTCCGGACTCAAGTCCAGAGGTTCAGGTTCAGGGCCGGACTTATAAGTCCGGCCCTGAACCCATGGCTTGTTTCAAGTTGTGTGACTAAAGTGAACTTATTGTGAGCTAATTATCAATTGAAAATTAACTCATAATCAACTCAAATTCAAACTTGTCAGGTTTATTTTGCTCCCTTCCAGCTTGTGTCTACATTTCTCTACAAAGTACAAATGTAAAAAAAACACTTTTTGCCACTTTTCTACAACTCTGCTTGTGTACATTATACAGTACATACTACATACATAGTGATGTACATACATACTGTTAGAAATTAAAATCAATGTTGATATGGCGTAATTTTGAATTAAATACACTATTTAATTTAAATCAGTTTTATTCTGAAAAAACCGGAAGTTCACAATATTAACTTAATGCTTTTATTCTGAAAATTCTTCCTTCCGGTTAGCATTAGCATGTGGCGAAATGCTACGTTTTCAAACCGTGAATCGAAGGTGAAATGACATGTGATGTTGTTCACTGAGCACACTGGGATTAGCACTCATTTATTGACGCTGAATAACGTTTATCAGGGAATGTTTAAATAACCACAGACACCAGAATATACGTAAGTGCTAGTTTTTTTGCGAGTCCAAGTACCGGTTCCCGACGTTCCGGTTTTAACCGGACTTGAACCGAAACGTTTTACAAGTCCAGTACCGGTTCGGCGTACCGGTACGCAGCACTAGCCACAGGGCTCAGTGCTCGGACCTATTTTGTTCACATTATATTTGCTTCCGTTAGGCAATATTATAAGGAATCATTCTGTAAACTTTCATTGTTATGCGGATGATACTCAACTATATTTATCAATCAAGCCTGATGAAATTAATCATCTAAATAAAATTCAAGACTGCCTTAAGGACTTAAAAACGTGGATGACCTTAAACTTTTTGATGTTAAACACGACCAAAACTGAAGTTATTGTACTTGGCCCGAAGAATCTACGAAACAAATTATCTAAAGATATACTAACTATGGATGGCATTAATTTGGCCTCCAGTGAGACTGTAAGGAATCTTGGTGTTATATTTGATCAGGATTTATCCTTTAACGCCCACATAAAATCAATTTCAAGGACCGCCTACTTCCATCTACGTAACATTGCAAAAATCAGGCATATCTTGCCTCAAAACGATGCAGAGAAACTAGTCCATGTATTTGTTACTTCTAGGCTGGATTATTGTAACTCTTTATTATCAGGGAGTACCAAGAAGTCAGTCAAGTGGCTTCAGCTGATTCAAAATGCTGCGGCTCGTGTACTAACCAGAGTTAGGAGAAGGGACCACATGACTCCTGTTCTGTCTGCCTTACACTGGCTCCCTATAGAACACAGGCTAGAATTTAAAATTCTTCTTCTCGCCTACAAAGCCCTTAATGGGCAGGCGCCATCTTACCTTAAAGAACTCATTATACCCTACTGTCCTACTAGGGCATTGCGTTCCAAGAATGCAGGGTTGTTGGTTGTTCCTAGAATCTCTAAAAGTACAATGGGAGCCAGAGCCTTTTCTTATCAAGCTCCACATTTGTGGAATCAGCTTCCAGTTTGTGTTCGGGCGGCAGACACCCTATCCGTTTTTAAGAGTGCGCTTAAGACCTTCCTTTTTGATAAAGCTTATAGTTAGGGCTGATTAGATTCAGCCCCTAGTTTTGCTGATATAGGCTTAGTTTGTCGGGGGACATCTTGCTTCTTCCTTCTCTCTGTCTATACCCGTGTACACTCATGTTCCGATTAACCCAGCTTCCCCAAATGTCTTTCTTTTTGGTGTCTATATACGCTGGGATCCGGAGTCATGGATGATCCTGCGGTCCTGTTTCCTGGATCGCGAGCGCTGGATCTTGAGTCGTGGCTGTGGTCCTGGATCATCGGTCCTGGATGGATATCCTCGTGGATTCATCTTCCTATTATACACATGCATTTCCAAATATCTGGACTACCTATGTTGCAAATGTATTATCTTTTCAATTTACACACGGCATCTATTGCACGTCTGTCCGTCCTGGGAGAGGGATCCCTCCTCTGTTGCTCTCCCTGAGGTTTCTCCATGTTCCCTTTAAACTGGGTTTTCTCCGGAAGTGTTTCCTTGTACGATGTGAGGGTCTAAGGACAGAGGGTCTAAGGACAGAGGGTCTGAGGACAGAGGGTCTAAGGACAGAGGGTCTGAGGACAGAGGGTCTGAGGACAGAGGGTCTGAGGACAGAGGGTCTAAGAACAGAGGGTCTAAGGACAGAGGGTCTGAGGACAGAGGGTGTCGTATTGTCATACTGATATTCTGTACACACTGTGAAGACCACTGAGACAAATGTAATATTTGTGATATTGGGCTATATAAATAAACATTGATTGATTGATTGATTATTTTAGAAATCGGAGAAACCGTCTTTTGAATTGTATGTAGTATGCTGTACATTTTTGTAATTTATCCTGCTGTAAACGTTCATTGTACACCAATTATATCCATATTTCTGTAGACTACATAAAAAGCAACTCGATTTTTCTGCCGATAAAGACGTGAAAATCCCATGAAATGGACCGAAAACAGGACCGTCCTGTATATAGCCACTCCCTAATTGGAATCTATTCACCTTTAAAAGCCTTCGAAATTGAAATTATCTTAAATTATTTGGGTGTTTTTTCTATTGTTATTTCAGATACAAAAAAAAATACAGTTTATATATACCATACTGACTTTTAGTTGGAGTGGAGTATTTTTAAAGCATGATTTTAGTATTTATTGTGAAGTAAAGGATCTGGATTCTTCCTCTAACACCGACCGAGGGGTGAAGATCGCCCATTCTGAGCCCCGGTCAAACCGAAGATAAACACCACATTGAATATCAGAGGAGTTGTTACCGGTGTAGAGGAACGTGTTGCTGTGTCCTCCGATCACCACGTCCACGCCTCTGACCTTCCTGGCGATCTCTTGGTCCACGGTGAACCCAGAGTGGCCCAGAGCGATGATCTTATTCACCCCGAGCGTCCGGAGCTTATCGACCTGCAGCTGCAGCGCGGGAATCTCCGCCTCGAAGAGCAGGAGAGGACCTGCGGGGACACAAGGGACAGTATCTGATCTGTGTCCTCACAAGGGACAGTGTCTGACCTGTGTCCTCTTCAAACAGTTCCCTCTCAGGGTACCTTCTCCTCCCGACTCACCTGGTTTGGACAGCGCTGATGTTTCCTGAGAGACGTATCCCACGATTCCCACCTGTTCTCCCGCCACCGTCAGGATTTTATACGGGAGATAAGATTTGCCAAAAGTCGCCGCAATACTCGGGTCCGTTTTTAAATTAGCGCTGACGATGGGACACAGAATCTGTTCCATAAACGGCTTCTTCAGACCCTCCAACCCGTTGTCAAACTCGTGGTTCCCAAAGGCCTGGGAGAAAAAAGCAAAACATGGATTCAGGAGAGGACTCTTTAAAGTAGAGACACTACATACTGATATACACCTGAACATCAGCAGGAGAGGACTCTTTAAAGTAGAGACACTACATACTGATATACACCTGAACATCAGCAGGAGAGGACTCTTTAAAGTAGAGACACTACATACTGATATACACCTGAACATCAGCAGGAGAGGACTCTTTAAAGTAGAGACACTACATACTGATATACACCTGAACCACAGCAGGAGAGGACTCTTTAAAGTAGAGACACTACCTGCTGATATACACATGAACATCAGCAGGAGAGGACTCTTTAAAGTAGAGAAACTACATGCTGATATACACCTGAACATCAGCAGGAGAGGACTCTTTAAAGTAGAGACACTACATACTGATATACACCTGAACATCAGCAGGAGAGGACTCTTTAAAGTAGAGACACTACCTGCTGATATACACATGAACATCAGCAGGAGAGGACTCTTTAAAGTAGAGACACTACATACTGATATACACCTGAACATCAGCAGGAGAGGACTCTTTAAAGTAGAGACACTACAGACTGATATACACCTGAACATCAGCAGGAGAGGACTCTTTAAAGTAGAGACACTACATACTGATATACACCTGAACATCAGCAGGAGAGGACTCTTTAAAGTAGAGACACTACATACAGATATACACCTGAACATCAGCTGGAGAGGACTCTTTAAAGTAGAGACACTACATACAGATATACACCTGAACATCAGCAGGAGAGGACTCTTTAAAGTAGAGACACTACATACTGATATACACCTGAACATCAGCAGGAGAGGACTCTTTAAAGTAGAGACACTACATACTGATATACACCTGAACCACAGCAGGAGAGGACTCTTTAAAGTAGAGACACTACCTGCTGATATACACATGAACATCAGCAGGAGAGGACTCTTTAAAGTAGAGAAACTACATGCTGATATACACCTGAACATCAGCAGGAGAGGACTCTTTAAAGTAGAGACACTACATACTGATATACACCTGAACATCAGCAGGAGAGGACTCTTTAAAGTAGAGACACTACCTGCTGATATACACATGAACATCAGCAGGAGAGGACTCTTTAAAGTAGAGACACTACATACTGATATACACCTGAACATCAGCTGGAGAGGACTCTTTAAAGTAGAGACAATACATACTGATATACACCTGAACATCAGCAGGAGAGGACTCTTTAAAGTAGAGACACTACATACTGATATACACCTGAACATCAGCAAGAGAGGACTCTTTAAAGTAGAGACACTACATACTGATATACACCTGAACATCAGCAGGAGAGGACTCTTTAAAGTAGAGACACTACATACTGATATACACCTGAACATCAGCAGGAGAGGACTCTTTAAAGTAGAGACACTACATACTGATATACACCTGAACATCAGCAGGAGAGAACTCTTTAAAGTAGAGACACTACATACTGATATACACCTGAACATCAGCAAGAGAGGACTCTTTAAAGTAGAGACACTACATACTGATATACACCTGAACATCAGCAGGAGAGGACTCTTTAAAGTAGAGACACTACATACTGATATACACCTGAACATCAGCAGGAGAGGACTCTTTAAAGTAGAGACACTACATACTGATATACACCTGAACATCAGCAGGAGAGAACTCTTTAAAGTAGAGACACTACATACTGATATACACCTGAACATCAGCAGGAGAGGACTCTTTAAAGTGTTTATCTCCTTCAGTGTACTTTCTTGGAGTAAACCTGACTGCTCGGTAAAGAGCAGGAATGTAAATGATATCCAGATACAGGAAACTAAACCGTAAATATGTCCATGACAGAAGATGGATCATCTGTCAGAATGGAACGAGGCCTTGGTCCTCATACTCTGAACACAGAATGCAGATATAAGCTTTTTAGTCTGCAGATATAACTCTACAAAACAGCAGTCTCCTAATCCACAAATTACACAAGTGACAGATTAGAAGTCAAGGTCAAGCAAAGTATACAGGACAGGAAGTTGTTAGCGTAATGAATGATTTGCAGCTCAGAATAGAAGCACTTCAAACCTGGGGGCAAAGGGGCATGTTCAGAAACCCAGATAACACAGTCTGTTCCGACGACATTAACACGCCTATTTTAAAATGAAGACAAAAGCTCTGTTGATTGAGAGGAAGTCTATGTCTCGATTGATCGCCTCAGTATTTCTCCAACACAATTTATTTGACGGAAAGATTGAACAGATCGATTAAAACGTTTCCCTCAGATGAGTTTCAGCCATTAAGATAATTAAAACCAGCCGAGGCTTCAACGGCAATCCATACATCTGACTCACCCTGAGCTGGCATGGTTTTATTAGGTACTTGGACTTTACTAGAGTATGTTATGCTGCTGTGTACTTTTTCAGAGGTAAATTGTGTACTTTTACTCCACTACATGTATTTAATACCTTTAGTTACTTTAAAGATTTGGATTAATGATGTGAAATATAATCAAGTCTACAAGATCTGAGTACCAGGGGAGGCGGGTGCTGTAGGCTAGGGAAGCCTTCCCAAATACTTGTGTCACTGCATCCTGGTAAAATAAAAATATAATGTATAATGTTTGCTCTGCAGCCACCTGTGCCCTGTGCACTACGAAGCCAGTTCAACAGACCCTGGATATGTTTGAGTTATCTTCACTAACCCTAACAAACGAGATCTCGCTAAGCGGTCCTACGACGCTGGTTATCAACTCGGTAAATCAAGCCAGGGCTTCTCTCCAGCTGAGAGCGCGTTCACGCGAAAGGGGCGGGGCTAGCTACATTTGACCAATCACAAATAGGGACAATTGTGTTGACAGCGCAGCGTCATACTTCATTAATGAAAAGTAAACTAATATTAGGCAAATATGTACTTTAAACATCAATGACTTAAACATATAATCCAGGATACAAGCCACATGGCTGCACCTGCAAGGAGAATACAGATGACACCCCTATTCGCTCCTATGGCGCGAAGACAGTGGACCTGTGCTTCGGTTTGAGTGGGATTTCGTCTGACATCTCCTTCGCCCTCCTCGGCGCAGATTTCCTGTGCGCTCACGGACTGCTGGTGGACGCACTGACGTTTGCCTCGTTCACCTGTACCCGCGGCGAGGCGTCATCAGCAGGCTCTCCAGCTCCCAGGGCGACAAGTTCCAGCACCTTCTCAGTGAGTTTCCCGACTTGACGCAGCCCACCTTTTCCACTGCCGCTACCACACACGGGGCAGAGCGCCACATTGACACTGAAGGCTTCCCAGCCTACGCTAGGGCCCGGCGGCTCAACCCTGACATGCTGGCAGTCGCCAAGTCGGAGTTCGTCAACATGGAGCGTCTGGGCATCATCCGCCGCTCAGACAGCCCTTGGGCGACCGTGTGGTGACTACCGCCGCCTTAACGACGCCACTACGCCAGACCGTTTTTGACCGTCCTGGGTCAACTCGTGCGTGGCCTGTCAACGGGCAAAGTCCACCGCCATACTAGGGCCTCTTCTGAACTTTGTGCGGTTCCTGAGAGGAGGTTTGACCATGTCAATGTCGACCTCGTCCCCCGGATTACGGTTGGCGGATTTCGTTTTTATTCGCCACGACGCCCACTGCGGTCCCCCGCGGTCCCCTGCGGCCCCCTTACGACGGTCCGTTCAGGGTCATAGGTCACAGGGACAAGAGCCTGGTGGTGGACGTTGGTGGCAGCCCTGAGACTGTGTCCGTTGATCAGATTAAGCCTGCTCACGTAGACGTTTCCAGGCCGTTGGAGTTGGCTCTGCCCCCACGTCAGGGCCGCCCTCCCATGGCCCGCCTCCGCCCTCTGTGGGGATGCCCTCGCCCTCGTTGGCGCCCCTGCCCTCGCCTGCGGGCCCGCCCTCCTCGGCCCCTGTGGTCCGTATGCGCCGGGGTCGGGTGGTACTTCCTCCCAGGCATGAGGATTTTCACTATGGGTGAATTCTGGGGGGGCTTGTGTGGTGATTGACATTATTCACCCACGGATCTATGGGGTGGGGTATTGTTCCGCACGGACATTTTAGTGAACCGGACTTCCTGTTTCCGCCGGTCTTCTCTTCCCAGGCAAAAAGCTGTTTACATGTGTGTTCAGATGCTAAATAAAAGTCTGGCTTGTACCTTCGATACCCCGCCTCCGACTCCCGTCTCTCGGCACGACAACTTGTTAAAAAATAACTACCGAGTGTTTGAAAGCGTACAACAGGTTTATGATATCACGGCCCGTCTCAGACACGAGTGGATCTGACTTTCATTACATTTGACTCGAGTGTTTCGTCGACTTAATGTGTTGCTTAAAATAATATGTCTGCATCCAGTCTGTGTGACACTGTGAGTGTTGCACGGCCAGATGGATACGGCTCGAGAAGCTGACTCAGATAAGGACATATTGTGATATTATATGATCGATGATCTGATTGATGATGTGATGTCAGTGAGATATGAATGATAAGTGCGACACGTCGGCGTCTTCTCTGCATGCGGCAGTTTAAACTGTATTTCCTTTATCTTTATGACTTGATAGATGTACACTCCGCACACTGAGCTCTGATTGGTCAGCAGGCGGTGCTTTCACTGAGTTGATCTCTTCACTTTACTCAAGTACAAGATCTGAGTACTTCTACTTTTACTGAAGTACAAGATCTGAGTACTTCTACTTTTACTGAAGTACAAGACCTGAGTACTTCTACTTTTACTGAAGTACAAGATCTGAGTACTTCTACTTTTACTGAAGTACAAGATCTGAGTATTTCTACTTTTACTGAAGTACAAGATCTGAGTACTTCTACTTTTACTGAAGTACAAGATCTGAGTACTTCTTCCACCACTGCAGACTTACTTAGTTTACTTTCTACCAATGTCTAATAACAGGTGTGTGTGTGTGTGTGTGTGTGTGTGTGTGTGTGTGTGTGTGTGTGTGTGTGTGTGTGTGTGTGTGTGCGTGTGTATGTGTGTGTGCGCGTGTGTGTGTGTGCGCGCGTGTGTGTGCGCGTGTGCGCGCGCGTGTGTGTGCGTGTGTGTGTGTGAGTGAGTGTGTGCGTGTGTGTGTGTGTGTGTGTGTGTGTGTGTGCGCGTGTCTCACCATAGCATCGTACTTCAGTTTGTTCATGAAGTGCGCGGCCTCCGCCCCCTTGTAGTGATTGAACCAAACCGTCCCCTGGAACTGATCTCCTGCGTCCAGAAGCAGCACGTGCCGCTCCGTGCCCCGGACCCGCGCGACCTCCGTGGCTCTGCGCGCGACCCCGGCGAAACACCCGCTGCTCTCGCTGCCGCACGTGCCCGAGTGCACGCTGGTCTCCTCCACCCGCGCGTGCACGTCGTTGGTGTGCAGGAGCACGAGTTCAAGTGCCGAGCAGCAGGAGTCCTGGAGGAAGAGGAGGAAAAGTATCCGAGAAAAGACGCTCTTCTTCGGGCAAACCGCTGACATCGCTCCGCCGCGCGTAAACAACTCTGGAAGGAGGGGGACGTTTTTATTTCTTCTGCTGCCTTTAGGGTGTCGAGATTAAATACATACACACTACATTCCGGGAGGAGGAGGAGGAAGAAGTGAGGGAGGAGGAGGAAGAGGAGGAGGACCAGGATTTGGTTTGTTATGATCCGCCTTTTTTCTCCGAGCTTCCCCAGAACTTTGGTTAACTCTCTGCTGAGACTACACCCTGCACACTGTGGCCTAGATTCAGGCCCGGTTCTACGGGGGTGCATGAGGGTGCATTGCACCCTCATTTGAAAAATGAAAAGTAAAAAAATGAAAAGTGAAAAAAATGAAAAGTGAAAAATATTACATTTTGCCTACTATTACTAACAATAGTAGTAATAACAATAAGAAGAAGAAGAAGAAGAAGAAGAAGAAGAAGAAGAAGAAGAAGAAGAAGAAGAAGAAGAAGAAGAAGAAGAATATAGTTGAAATAAAATGAATGGTAATTGTGGTTAAATAGCATTGTCTGATGCATTTATTTGATCAATTTAAACGGTAAGTAACGTTATTATGTGCGCGTGACCTGTGCCGCTGCACATTCATCATCTGCAAGGTGCTGACACAGCAGTCAGTGATGGATCAGAACATGGTTCAAACAACCAGCCCTTATCCTCAGCACACACTGCATCTACTGCAGGTAATAACAGTTCAGATCATGGGGACATTACGTTACTGTCGTGGACACTAACGTCCTCCTGCCCGACTCGCCGGCTTTGCCCGCCTCGCCCACAGAGGCGGAGCAGCCACAGCCGTCTTCGTTACCCCAAACACCGCCACCCCTCGGCGGCCCGCAAGTGCCAGAGGACCTCTGGAAAACAGAGCCAGGTATATTTAAAAAGCGCTCATTTTGCAGCTCATGGTCTCAAAACAGAGATTGGCTGGAATATTCATGTAAAAAAGATGCCATCTTCTGCATGTAGACATTTCGGTTCAAGTAAGTCAGATGCCTTCACCACAACTGGCTGCAACAACTGGCGCCATGCTCTTGTGGCTACGTGATAAGGGACTGGGAAGGCATAATCAAGCAAAGAGCACATGGATCCATAGATCTCTTCATGTTGCTCTCAAAGTGCACCAGATTGATGCTTTTAACTGGGCATGCCCCCGGACCACCCCAGAGGAGGTGAGGACCCCCATAGAGGGTGTTAGGTCCACTCCCCACTTATAAAAATAGCACTTTACCACTGCACCCTCTCTAATCTCAGATGCACCCTTGGTCGTTTTGTTCTGGAACCGGGCCTGCCTGGATTAGAAGATGCAGCAGAGGCCTACTTATGAGCAGAGGTAAAGTGCAGACTTACGGAAGTATTGGCATCAAAATGTACTTAAAGTATCAAAATGGCCCTTCCCACAGTATTATATTATTATATTAGCCTGTTAACATCAGTACAAACGACACGTAGGAGCATTTGAATGTGTGTCAATGTGGAGCCATTCAAGTCGCTTTGGGTAAAAGTAAAGTAAAGTAACCCTGAGAGTTAAATGTATGTACATAAAATATGTTCCTCTTCAATGTGGTTCAGTAGAAGTTTAACCCAGTAATTTCACAACATTACTTTAAGCTATCCTAAAAAAGTGTTTTGTTTTTTAAAGACTACTTTGACATCGTCAAAAGGTCCTTTTGCTCTGCCTCACAATTACACGTGTCTATAGGTCCTGGTTTTGAGCAGCTTATGTCTGTGTTGTAATATTACAACACAGGGTCTGTGGGAGTCAACATAGCACGTGCCCCTGTCATGGAGGTTGCCCTTCCTATATGTTCACATGGAAACTAAACACTAATAGAAATATAATGTCTTTGATAATTCACTATAACTAAGTTCTAAATTTGTCCTCTGTTAGACCAGAATTGAATACATGAATACATTATTTCTGTGAAATGATATCTGTAGTAAAGTACTACAGATATAGTTTCATATACTTTAATCAGAAATAATATTTTAAACTCTTCTTGTATCTTATCAGTTAATTAGTTACAACAATACATTGAACTCTGGTTCCGGCAGAAACCGTTCTTTCTGGAATGTGTTGGGACACTTTTAGCATGTTAGCCTGTTAGCATGTTAGCCTGTTAGCATGTTAGCCTGTTAGCATTAGCCAGACAGCAGTGTGTGACGTGTTGAACTGGTCCATGCATGTGTGGGTGTAGGTACTGCTTTGATTCTGATCATAGGCTAAGCCAGGTAGTGTCGTGTGACTCGAGTGTACAATGTAAGTAGGGTTCAGATGCATCGGGACACCTGGAAGGGGGTGGTGCATGCGTTCCTAAGCCAGGCAGAATGAACACTTGTCCCACCACCCTATATATTCCTTCAGGTAATCTATTACAATATAATAAGCATAATGTATTATTGATACATATTTATTCATTACTTTTTCCATGTCAGAATGCCAGCAGCAAAGAGAGGTCCTGGATTCAGTGTGCGGGTGTGATGCCATCCAAAACGGAGAACTGACTTTGAGATGGAGTCAGAGGACACTGATATGAGTGAAGAAGAGGCAGATGAAGAAGATGCCTGTGGACACATGGACAAGGAGACGAAGGTGGCTTCGTCACTATGGACTGACGGCTTCAGGCCGGGTGATAGCACAGTATAGGTTGTCTGTGGCTGATGACGGTGTGCACCTGGTGTCCTGTGGTGTCTCCTCCCCCCTCACCTGTGTCTTGTTGTGCTGATTGGAGGGTGGGTATTAGGCTCTGTACGCCTGTCTGTTGAGGGGCTGGGTGTGTGTGTGAGGTCCTTGTGGCTGCAGGATGTGGACAAGGAGAACAGCAGGATTGAGGCGGTGAACTTTGTGCCCGTGTTTTTAATGAATGCCCACGCCGGGTTATATTTGTGGACGTCCTGCCTCTGCCTCCTTGCTTGGTCGGGCCGCTCAACGCTCAGCGTCACAGTCATCCTTTGCTGGACCGCAGCCTGTGCAGAACATTCAACGCTGGGACAAAGCCTACGTAGAAGTTGAGAGGCCTTATACTGTGGGTACTCACAACAATAATAATAATAATAATAATACATTTATTTTATATAGGCGCCTTTCAAGGCTCTCAAGGTCGCCGTACAAACACATAGAAAACAAGATACACAATACATAACACCAGCATAAGAGACGTAAACAAGACAATGCAGTTTATCAATCAATCAAATAACCAAATCAATCAAACAGGATGTGTGATGGATAACGATCAGGTGGATATGCGAGTGTGAAGAGATGTGTTTTGAGGCGTGATTTGAACATGGGGAGAGAGTCAGTGTTGCGGATGTCAGGTGGGAGGGAGTTCCAGAGGCGGGGTGCAGTGAGGCTGAAGGCTCTAGACCCCATGGTGGTTGAACGGAAGGGGGGTGCAGCGCGGCTGAAGGCTCTAGACCCCATGGTGGTTAAACGGAAGGGGGGTGCAGCGCGGCTGAAGGCTCTAGACCCCATGGTGGTTAAACAGAAGGGGGGTGCAGAGCGGCTGAAGGCTCTAGACCCCATGGTGGTTAAACAGAAGGGGGGTGCAGAGTGGCTGAAGGCTCTAGACCCAATGGTGGTTCAACGGAAGGGGGGTGCAGAGCGGCTGAAGGCTCTAGACCCCATGGTGGTTGAACAGAAGGGGGGTGCAGAGCGGCTGAAGGCTCTAGACCCCATGGTGGTTGAACGGAAGGGGGGTGCAGAGCAGCTGAAGGCTCTAGACCCCATGGTGGTTGAACGGAAGGGGGGTGCAGAGCGGCTGAAGGCTCTAGACCCCATGGTGGTTAAACGGAAGGGGGGTGCAGAGCGACTGAAGGCTCTAGACCCCATGGTGGTTGAACGGAAGGGGGGTGCAGAGCGGCTGAAGGCTCTAGACCCCATGGTGGTTGAACGGAAGGTGGGTGCCGAGCGGCTGAAGGCTCTAGACCCCATGGTGGTTAAACGGAAGGGGGGTGCAGAGCAGCTGAAGGCTCTAGACCCCATGGTGGTTAAACGGAAGGGGGGTGCAGAGCGGCTGAAGGCTCTAGAACCCATGGTGGTTCAACGGAAGGGGGGTGCAGAGCGGCTGAAGGCTCTAGAACCCATGGTGGTTCAACGGAAGGGGGGTGCAGAGCGGCTGAAGGCTCTAGACCCCATGGTGGTTGAACGGAAGGGGGGTGCAGAGCGGCTGAAGGCTCTAGACCCCATGGTGGTTGAACGGAAGGGGGGTGCAGAGCGGCTGAAGGCTCTAGACCCCATGGTGGTTGAACGGAAGGGGGGTGCTGAGCGGCTGAAGGCTCTAGACCCCATGGTGGTTCAACGGAAGGGGGGTGCAGAGCAGCTGAAGGCTCTAGACCCCATGGTGGTTCAACGGAAGGGGGGTGCAGAGCGGCTGAAGGCTCTAGACCCCATGGTGGTTGAACAGAAGGGGGGTGCAGAGCGGCTGAAGGCTCTAGACCCCATGGTGGTTCAACGGAAGGGGGGTGCAGAGCGGCTGAAGGCTCTAGACCCCATGGTGGTTCAACAGAAGGGGGGTGCAGAGCGGCTGAAGGCTCTAGACCCCATGGTGGTTAAACGGAAGGGGGGTGCAGAGCGGCTGAAGGCTCTAGACCCCATGGTGGTTGAACGGAAGGGGGGTGCAGAGCGGCTGAAGGCTCTAGACCCCATGGTGGTTGAACGGAAGGGGGGTGCTGAGCGGCTGAAGGCTCTAGACCCCATGGTGGTTGAACGGAAGGGGGGTGCAGAGCGGCTGAAGGCTCTAGACCCCATGGTGGTTCAACGGAAGGGGGGTGCAGAGCGGCTGAAGGCTCTAGACCCCATGGTGGTTAGGCGGAAGGGGGGTGCAGAGCGGCTGAGGGAAGCAGAGGATCTGAGAGTGCGGATGGGCGTGTTGATGTGCAGGAGGTCGGAGAGGTACAGAGGAGGGGGGTTATGGATGGCCTTAAAGGCGAGGAGCAGAATCTTACCAACGATACGGGATTTGACGGGGAGCCAGGGAAGTCGCTGAAGAGCAGGAGGGATGTGGTTAATGGAGGGGGTTCTGGTGACGATGCGGGCGGCAGAGCTCTGGACCAGTTGAAGTCTGGATGGATTTGAGAGGGAGACCAAAGAGGATGTGTGGATTTGTTGGACTCGTTTACGGCCAAGTTCCCGACGCTGGTACGTGATCTTCTGGCACACCATCCTCCTCGCTGTGATCAACGCCTGTCTGCTCTACGAGCGGGACTGCAGAGCCCGACAGGTGGACCAGGAGATCCGGACCAGGAGATCCGGACCAGGAGAGCTTCAGGCGGACCTAGCATCCTCTCTCATCCTGGGAAGAATGCATGTCTGCTATTTGCCGTTTGTTTTTATATTTCACTGTAATAGTTTGACTTGCATCCTGATGTCTTGTTGACATGTATCCTGATGGATTCTGTTCTACTCAGGTGAACACAACACCCAAGAGAGGGCGGCCATCTTGAGGCGACGGGAGCCCAGCAGCGACGGTGACATCGAGGAGCCCGTTGAATGCTCAGAAGAGACCCTCCTCAGGTGCTGGGGGTCCACCGAGCGGGCGGGGTCCATCCAGGAGACCACAGCCTCCACTGGACGTACGGGAGGACCGAGTGGCACATGTCCCGTGAAGACAAAGAGAGGACGCTGCAGACACCGTAAAGCAGGGGTGTCAAACTCAAGGCCCGGGGGCCAAATCCGGCCCGCGACTTCATTTCATGCGGCCCCTCAAGAGATTGCAAAGGATATTATACGGTAACATGCCGATTTACAGAAGCACGTTGCCCATAAACTACATATCCCACAATGCATCTCAAATTTGACTTTTTTCTCAGAACTTGACTTTTTTTCTCAGAACAAGTTTTTTTCTCAGAATTTGACTTATTTTCTTCAAAATATTAATTTGTTCTTAGAATTTGCCTTTTTCTCATAATTAGATTTTTTAAATCATTTTGTAACATTCTCTGAAGAGACTTGCAATGATTTGCCCCAGACTTCTGCTTTCAGACGTAGTTAATTATGAAGTTATTACCCTATCCGATAATAATCCAATGCAGAGGCAATGATGTAATATAATACATTATTTTATATATATTAAATATTTATATATATATTTTGATATATAGTCTTAAAGTTACAACCGGCCCTTTGAGTGCAACCATAATGCTGATGTGGCCCGCGAAGAAATTGAGTTTGACCCCCCTGCCGTAAAGGGTACACACACACGATGCATCAGGTGACGTCCGTCTCTGCTCTGCTGACGAGATGTGTGTGGGACGACCACGTGGTCAGTATCCATGCTCTACTGATGTGGGGCTCAGTAAGCAATCAATCAAATCAATCCTTAGTTGTTAATATATGTCTTCAGACGGCGTGAGTAGAAATACAGGAGTCCACCCAATGCTGCAATATTACATTTCCCTAAAAACTTACCACAACGTCAACAACGTGAGAACTCTTTCACTTCTGCTCCAGAGGCTCAGCACCACCTGACAGCTCAACTCACTCCAACGTGTTTCTGTATTCGGGCTTCACGGGGTTAATCTAGCATGACGCGGGAATACTCACAGTAGAGTAATACAAGTACATCAGAAAAGGTTCTGTAATGTACTTTACAGGAGATATAACAAAGGTGGAGATTAAGAGATATATATTTGTGTTTTATTACCTTCTTTTTTATTTAATTCTCTTTTTAAAAGTCATGTTAAACCACGATGTCTCCTGAATCCTGTCTTAATGTTAAATGTTAAATCCCCTTAAAGCCATATAAAACTAAAGGATAAAGAATCTGGAGCTGCAGGAGATGTTTCTTTCCAATTGCCTATTTTACTTTAAATAATATATTTAAGGATATTTAGGCAAGTTGATTTATCGCACCTTTCAACACGAGGCGATTCCAAGTGCATTTCAAAAGGTTGCAAAAACATTGATTGATATACTTTATTAATCCCCGTGGGGAAATTGTTTCTCTGCATTTGACCCATCCTAGTGTTAGGAGCAGTGGGCAGCCATTTTGAACAGCGCCCGGGGAGCAGTGTAGGGAACGGTGCCTTGCTCAGGGACACCTCGGTAGCACTTGGTCTTGCCAGGACTTGAACTGGTGACCTTCCAGTTGCCAAGACAACTCCCTATAGACTTCGCCACCACCGCCCATTATTTATTACAAAGTACATTTGAACTGCGCCTGTGGCTATGTCTGCATATATTACTATGTACACTTATTTGTATTTACTTGTGTGCGGCCTCAGGATGGCGATAACTGGATGAGCGTTTTAGTTCCACTTCATTTCACTGTAAATGCATGAAATATGAGCTGTTTGTTTGAATTGTGTTGTGTGTTTATGTGTGTGTTGTGTGTTTATGTGTGTGTTGAGTGTGTGAGGACCCCAGGGAGAACAGCCATGCTCATGCTCGTGCTAATGGGGATCCTAATAAAGACAAACAAAGACAAGGTGCTTTACAAAAATGAAAGACATTCAGACGATGGCATTTAAAAAAGCAACAATAAAAACGTTGCTGTAAATAAAACACGTCTTCCTCTTGCTGCCAGAGACGTGCTGCCCGTGCTCACGGGGAGAGTATCGTGTATTGTGTACAGCAGGGGGGTCAAACTCAATTTCACATCAGCATTATGGCTGCACTCAAAGGGCCGGTTGTAACTTTAAGACTATATATCAAAATATATATATAAATATTTAATATATATAAAATAATGTATCATTATTGCCTCTGTATTGGATTATTATCGGATAGGGTAATAACTTCATAATTAACTACGTCTGAAAGCAGAAGTCTGGGGCAAATCATTGCAAGTCTCTTCACTGAGAATGTTACAAAATGATTTAAAAAATTTAATTATGAGAAAAAGGCAAATTCTAAGAACAAATTAATATTTTGAAGAAAATAAGAAAAAAACTTGTTCTGAGAAAAAAAGTCAAATTTGAGATGCATTGTGGGATATGTAGTTTATGGGCAACGTGCTTCTGTAAATCGGCATGTAACCGTATAATATTCTTTGCAATCTCTTGAGGGGCCGCATGAAATGAAGTCGCGGGCCGGATTTGGCCCCCGGGCCTTGAGTTTGACACCCCTGGTGTACAGCTCCAGCAGCGGCATGTGTTCTCTGCGTACTGTGTGTGCACCACAGCTGTCTGTACCGATATGTATAAGGGAAGAGAGACAGTCTGGGGAGGAAGTCCTTCAGAGACTTCCTTCCTGCTTTCCTAAAACTGAACCGCAAAACTGTTTCACTTCTGTTCTTCAGCGGACGTGTTATTTAGTGGAAATGGCAGAATAAAAAGCCTGAAAGGTGCCGTGTCCTGCTTCTCCGGTTCTGACCCGTCCCCTTGGGTTCTGCAGCTCCTGCATGGGAACGCTCTGCAGTCTCACACCAGAGTGCAGCCTGTGGGAGGGACACTTAGAGAGGACCTGCTGCCCCTGAACGCCTCGTGGACATTTCTCTTTTTCCATTTGCTTCTTCCGGGAACCGCATGACGCACACCAGGATCCCTCGGCGTCACGAGTGGGGGAGCCTTCAGCGTACATGTTCAACTGTCAGGGAGTCCCGTCGACTAGAGCTCCCTGGCTGGTAGTAGACGAGTTGGAAGTGCTCTCCTCCGCAGACCCCTTCTCTCAGCGCTACAAACCTTTTTCTTTCTCAATATCAAGCCACACTTATTGCTTTTACTTCGGCTGTGAGTGTGTGTGTGTGTGTGTGTGTGTGTGTGTGTGTGTGTGTGTGTGTGTGTGTGTGTGTGTGTGTGTGTGTGTGTGTGTGTGTGTGTGTGTGTGTGTGTGTGTGTGTGTGTGTGTGTGTGTGTGTGCTCAGGATGAGTTTCCCGCTGTATCGCCGACCCGGAAACCACACCAGTAAGCCAGCTCAGTGAGCAGCGAGCCTCGCAACCTCCCGACCAATCAGAGCACACTGGGCTCACAGGGGGGCGGAGCTCCAACGAGCCGTGTAGGACAGAGAGCGAGGACACACACTACACTACACAGAGATGCTGTGAGAAACCGATGAGAGTTTGGAACGATGTGAATCTATTCCAGTCGACTCGGCGATGGAGCTGTGATCAGTGGAGATGACATGCGGCCTTTGAAGCTGCTTTCTCTTTCATATCCTGCAGAAGTCAGATGTTCTAGAAGTCTATGAGAAAAATGTTCAAAATGTAAGATGGAGATGATTGCGACACATGAAATAAAAGGAAAAACAAACCCAGATGGCAACAGTGGAGAATCCAAGATGGTGACGCCCTGATATCCCTGTTGGCCAAGGGAAGAAGGACGTGATGAAATCCAGATCCCACTTTTATCGGTTTTTCAACAACATGAAAAACACAA